>NC_056728.1:1429573896-1429656396 GCF_019279795.1 Protopterus annectens
GTGACAATTTTTCCGGTCATCCCTACTAACCTAATGAAGTAGTGTTTGAAGGAGAATGTTACCCTGAAACTCAAAAATTATTATTTTTTTTTTTCATTGTATGTTTGTATCCTCAGCTATTATAATACATATGGCAAAGCACACCAGAAAATGTTGAATGCAGCTTGATTAAAATACAGAATCAAACAAATGTAAAATTAAATGTGGTTGCAGCATTTGATTTTACATTTGTTTGATTCTATTATAATACATCGTAAACAGTCTAATTGTTTCTTTTTGTATTGCCTCAGCATATAGCCAAATCACTAAGGCCATTAACAAGGACAGAAACTTGGCTGATAATTTTTATTTATTTATTTAACATTTGTTTACCGGGAAAGTCTGACTTGGAACAAAGCCAATTTTCAGCAGAGGCCCTGGGAAAAACACTCCAGACACGTCTTTGTAACATGGGAAGAAACTGGAGCACGCAAAGGAAACTCACACGAATGCAGGGAGGACATGCAGACTCCACATAGAGGGCACTCCAGCCAGGAATCGAATCAGAGAACCTCTTGCTGTGAAGTGATAATGCTACCACTGCGCCGTCCAATATCAGTATATGCCAAAGTGACCCACTTATGAGTGACACATATATATTCAGGTGGCATAGTTGATAAGGCACTTCTCACTAGGGTAATGACATTGAATGGCCAACCCCCTTTAAAATTTATCTATCGTAGGGACTCAAATTTTAAACAAATGTTTGAATTTGGCACTTCCCTTTCTAAATGTAAAGGTTCCCGTGGGTTTGGGACATACAAATGTGGTTTTTGTTCCCAGTGTCCCCATATAGGTAACAAAAATCCAGTCTATTTGGAGGCAAGAAATAGACTACTCACGAGTAGGGGAAGGTTCAATTGTAACAGTTATGGAGTAATATACCTTGCTAAATGTAATTGATGTACCTCCTTTTATGTGGGGAAGACAGAAAAAAAATTGAAATGTCGAATTTATGAACATTTGTACGAAGTAAGAAAACAGAATAGTAAAAATGCTTTATTTAGACATCAAACAATTTGTCCTAATGCAGTATTTTCTTTCTTTGTTTTGGAATCTGTCCCCAGGGACATAAGGGGAGGTATGTGGGAGGATAAATTGGAATATAAGGAGTTATATTGGCAGATAGTTTTAGAATCCAATAAGCCTCCGGGCTTAAATGATTTTTTATCTATCAAACCAGTACTTAAACTGAGATCAGCCAAACTCTGACAAGTTAATTGTATTTCCTACTAATGTCATAAGAGGGCAGTGTTGTAACAAATATTATTTAGAAATTTGAGCCTGGTTGACCAGTTGTTATAATATATTGTTTTATTTAAAAAAAAAAAAAAAAATTTCATTTAAATAAGTATGTTCCATAAAATGTTTTACATGTTTTTAAACATGTGTTATAAACTTGTTTTTATGTACAATACAAATGTATTCAGCATACTGGTATCTATGTGCCTGACTTCTCTCATGATTGCAAAGAATGTGATTGATCATTTTTTTTCATTGGATGGATCATTATACTATTAGTTGCATAGAGTATATAAATTATTAACTAATTGTTATTGATGTTTTGATTCTGAGGAAGAGGTTTGTCGAAAACGTACAAGATTATTTGCGTTAGTTTGTGGTATTAGTGGAAGTGTATACCATCGGAATAAATAAACTTTCATTATTTTTTATCCGTTTGTGTTGCGGGTCCTCTATTGGAGTTTCCAGGCAAATTTTTTGAGGTTACTTGTTACAGTTATCGCCTTCATCTCTTTTTTGCGTGGATTTGGGTTTTTGTGTGGAGATGGCTGAAACCCCGGGGGCAGCGACCGATTCGGATTTCCGCCAAGATGAAAGAGGAGAATTGAGGAAGGTCATTGGGCAACTTTCCCAATTGGTGGAGTTACTGACGCTGGCTTGTCAGTCTATTGTTTCTCTAGCTTCCGGGCTGAGGGCCGGCTCACAGAGCGAAAGACCAGTACGACAAACCGGGCAAGCTGGTTCATGTTTCAATTCTAGCCCTTCCAACAAAATAGACGGTTCTGCTTTCCAAGGAGACGAAGTGTTTTTGGATTTTCCAAGGCTTCTGCGTTCTGGCACACCAACGGTATGTGGCAATAGAACGGGACAGCCTTTTGACGCTGGTTGTTCTTCTGAAGCTCACAACCAAGGTGACTTTTCCGTTGATAAACAGAACTTTGATTTTCAAGGTTTTTTAGATAAAAATTACGAACTACACCAGGTTTCTACTAATACTGGTCTTGGAGACAAGGTTGTTAAAACATACAGGGAAAGCCTGGATGATTTGTATTTTTATTTGGATAAATATAAAAGATTGGAATGTGAAAGCACTTACCTTAAGGAATGTTTGAACAAGCAGGTGGTTCCGAAAGGTCTAAGGTTATCTAAATTCCCCAATAGGTTGGAGGAGGGGTCAGAATTTCATGCTGATTTACTTAAAGTTTTCGACAACTGTGGCTTTGATGTTATTAAAGCTATTTTAAAGGAAAATGAGAGAGTCATGGCAGTGATTTTAACTGAGATGGAGAGTATTAATACTAAGATTGTGAATGATCTTCTGTTCCCGGTTGACCAAGAGAAAAAGTTGTATTTAAAAATTTTCTCTCAGGTCGACTCTGAGTGTATTGCCAACATGAAAAGGAAACAGGGAAAGCTTGAAAGAGATGTTAAAGAATACAGGGAAAGTAAAGCATACCCCAAGCCTAGATTTTTTACTTCCTTGTTTCATGAGCTTAATATGGGCACAAACAGAAGGGATTTTCAGTCGCACAATCAAGTAACAGTTGAAATGGGATATCATGACAACAATTATGTTGAGAGGGATTCCCCTTTAGATCAGGGACCACTGGTTCGTCGGTCCAACAGAATTCGCAATCAGAATCCGGTACAATACCACTACCGGGACTTCAACAGGAGGTAGAAGTTCCACCCAATATTATTTGTACTGGTAAAACCTTAGAAATTAACAACTACAAAATATTTAATTTTAGTAGTATAGATGTACAACCAGAACATTTTCATCTTTTTTCTAAGGGTTTTAAATTTGTTCCCAATAGGAAGGCAACTATACCTAGCTCTATAATTGATCTTAAACTGTTTTTAAGAAAACAAAATTTGTTTTTAATTTATCAGGATCAGGAAATAGGTATACCTGGTACTTCTACACTCAAGAAGAAAAGCACCTTCAATCCCCCTTTACATCCCCAATTAAAAAATTTGGGGAATTTATTGGAGAAGGAGATTAGAAACACTATTTCCCAACATTTTGTTCACCCTAACCTGACCCACTCTGAGAAGAAAATACTAAATGAATTAAAGCAGGATGAAAGTGTTAGAGTGATGTATCCAGATAAGGGAGGGGGGACAGTTCTCATGGACAGTATCATTTATGAATCTAAGATGAAAGATTTACTTCATGATACTTCAAAATATTCTAAGGCTTCTATTAACAAAGGGCAGGATTCATGAAGGCTTGCACGGAGTCTAAGAGTAGTGTAAGACTCCATGCAGCCCTCGTGATCCAGGAACAGCCCGAAATTCCGTGTAAGAGACCAGCTAAAACATCTCTTACATGGAGTGGGCATGGATATGCTAATCACCTCATTTGCAGTCGAAAGGCATGCAAATGAGGTAGATTAGCGATCCACGAAGCCCAAACCAGCCCGTGTAAGAGCCGTTTATCTGCAGAAATGTACTCAGTTGACAACTGAGTACGTTTCTGCAAAACACACAATGGAGCCATGTCAGCTCCAAATAAAGGGTGCATATGTTCAGGCAGCATGCCAGTGGCCAAATATGTGGCCATTAGCAAGGTACCCCGATGCAAATATGAGAAATAAATATTATGTTTAAACACAGCGCAGCCCCGCGCAAACGGGCTGCGCTATATAAAACATAAAAATGAAGGTTATAAACCCACAAATGTGGGTTTTATGCAATACATGTATTTACAATGCAGGGACCAGCAGACCAAAAACAACATGGCCACCGTTTAGTGGTTGCTAAGGGGGGAAGCTGAGTCTAAGTCATGTAAGTAAGCATTAGTTGGCAATCTGATGTAAATGAGTGTTAGGATACTGAATTCCACTGTCACATAGCAAATGAGCACATTCTGAGTAGTGTAGGAGTTACATAAGGGGGAGGAACAGAGTAGGAGATAGGTGACATCACAGGGGGGAATGGCAGAAAGAAATGCAGTTCATTGGAGGTCAGTGTTACATGACAGATGTCAGACACATATCATGGAAAGAGGAGTGCCACAAGATAAGCATGGGAAAGTCAAGAAATGGAAGGTGTACACTGTTGCTTACACCAAAGTTTCTTGCTGGGCATGCATGCGCACGTGTGCACACCATGAGGCACGAGTAGGGCAGTGTGCGCGCGTGTAAGACAGACTGAGCATGTGGGAGCCTGTTGGCAGACTTGTAAGACTGTTTGCGCTGGTGTGCGCATGTTTTAACCCGAATAAGACGATTATAAACCGTGTAAGCATGTGTGCGCATGTGTAAGCCACTGTGAGCCTGTTTCTGCTGGTATGCGCGTTGCTCACCCCTGAGGAAACAGAAAGGAAACAGGAAGCAACAGAATTAGTAGGAAGCTAGCAAGGAATACTGCTGTAGCTAGCAGGTGAAAACAATTAGAAGCAGGCAATTACACAGGCAGAATAGTAGCCCAGCCAAGCACTTAAAACTCTGCAAACAGCAGTGCAGGATGTTTCTCTCAAGAGACACTGCAAGACAGGAGTAAGCTATTAGAAGTGAAAACTGAAAAAGCTTAACTCAGAGCAGAAATGCTAGGGTCTGCCATAGCTGTCATAAGGAGACATAGGCTACTTGCTGAGGGTGGTGACAATGCAAATGGTGCCAGACAACCCACAGTGAGGAGACGGAGAAGAGTGCACAGGCCCAGGGTCACCTACTGCGGGTTACATGAGCTGGAGATAGTGAAGCACTATAGAGTGGACAGAGACCTCCTGCAGCAAATTGTTGAGCTGTGCAGGCCACGCCTCACACACAGAGCCAACAGAGGGGAACCCTTCCCAGTGGAAACCAAGGTATGTGTTGGCCTAAGAATACTAGCAACAGGTACCTTCCAGAGACCAACTGGTGATATGATGGGGATATCACAGGCATCAGCCTCTAGGGTACTGCACCAGTTCCTGGATGCCATGTCAGCACATGTCGGTGATCATGTATATTTCCCCAATGCCCGTGAGGTATTGGCCAGCAATATGCGTCTCTTCCAGCAAATAACGGAATTCCCTGAGGTAGTGTAACACCAGCCAGCCAGTGCGGGGTAGGGCCTACCTCCACTTGCAGGCGACTTCCCTCCATCAACCACCCCCATCATGTGTGATGCCCAGGGCATAATAATGAATGTATAATGCTGGCTGCCCTGGGGCTACACCAGCCCTGGCATATCTGCAGCTGTATTTTACCAGGACATTGCCAATGTTTGCCAATGGGGACCATGGACATGGGGAGATGGGATGGTAATTATGCACTGGAGCTGGAGCCGATGACACACACACCCACAACGACAACACACCTAACAGGATACCATATAATGAGGCACATGCACAAACGTAAATGAAAGGCTGCTGAAGTTGGCTGCTGAAGTGTCACGGTTCGGTGTGGAATATCTGTGGAGCTTTTGCAGTACTCACCAACTACATGTACCCAAATTTGTATGGTATGTGTATGCTGCATAATATGATCTGCGAAAACAGCTGCCAGCAGGGGGCCGGGCCAAACAGCCCCCACCCCCCCCCATGCCCAAGCCATCAAGCAGAGGTGACCGGAGGAGGAACAACCTGAGCCTGCCCCAGTAGGCAGAAGGAGGCATGCTCAGTATGCCCTGGCCTTGGCAAAGAGGCAACACATAGCACATACACTGGCTCAGTAGGAACCCTGGGAATGATACCCCTCTCTGACTCACTCATATAATAACAGGGATGCCTAAAATGACATAACCTGCTCTCAAACATGTACAGGGAGTGTAGTATGTGCATCCGACAGAGGCAGCCCTGCAGCACCACCTGAGGCATGAATGCCATGTGTTAAGCAATGTAACACCATGTAGTATATGCAAACTCGATGACCCTGACTAATATCCTACCCTCACCAAGCAAGATGCCACAATATGATGATGAGATGATCAATTGCAATAATGGCTGAAGTATTGCTGTTAGTCAAAGGGGATACAATGCGTGCCAGCCTGGGATGACATGCCGAGCATGACATGATGCGCCACCTGCTAGGGGTGGCATGCACCTATCAGTCCTGGCCATATGGATACTGGTAAAGGCTGTTGTTACCCACAACGTGCCTTGAATAGGTAAGGCTCAAAACACAAACCCACCTCCATAGGTATCACAAGGGATAAGAACCTAGATGTAATGCTACCCAATGCCAGAAGTCTAAACAGCAAGATGCATGCAGTCTAAACTCCCCCAGTATGGAGAATGTTGATATATGTCCTGTAACAGAAAACTGGGTCAAGGCTCACAACAGCACCCTAACACTACCAGGTTACACCTCATACAGTGCTGTACAGCCTCAAAACATGGAACAAGCTACAAAAGGAGGGTGACTAGCAATAATTGTCAAGGATAACCACACCCCCATGTTGGTACCACAACAAGAAGCAGCATGGACTAGCCATGGTCAAGTAACAGTGGCTAAAACTGCCTCCCAGTTTATAGCCTGCTACAGACTACCATTCTAACACCAGGAACTGCACTTGGCCTATGTTGGAATACATGAATATATCAAGCCCTCCAAACCACATTATATTGGGTGACTGAAAATACCCAAACATAGACTGGGAGCATTATTCTAGCTCCAACACTGTAGGACAAAAGTGCCTAGAATCCATAAACCAAAATGCCCAGGAACAATGTACCACTCCCACAAGAGAGGTAAGCATACTGGATGTGATAATCAGCAACATGGGTACTGGATGGCAAGATGAGAAGTGTATCCCTCACTGGTAAGACCAGACCATAGAGTAATCACACCGGATATACACATCCTGACAACAGTCCCTGGCAAGAAAACCACAGTGAAAAACATGTGTAAAGCAATATTTGCACTCCTCCAAACTGATGTGGAATCCATTAAAGGCCCTGTGCAGGTGCAAAATATGGTCCACACCTCAGAACCTGTTATACAGGCATTCCATGAACACTGCCAGGAATGCATGGATTATGCAATCCCAAATAAAACCAAGACACAATGCCATACACGCAGGCATCTGGCATGGTGGACTCCAGCCATTACCAAACCATGCAAGAGAATGAGGAAGCTACTACATGATAGAGCAAACATAAAAAGGGAAGTAATCACTGATCAGTAGTATGGCAATAAAATATGCCCACTCATACAATCCACTAAGGCCAGCTACAACAAGTTGAATCTGTGAATCTTGAGGCAATGTTACACCTGCCCCATGTACACAGACAACCCTCACCTCCCCCCAAGAAATACAAATATATGTGAGAGATGCAACCATTTATCCAAACTGGAGGCTGAGCTCTCTCAACTCAGTACTATCAAAACTAGTCAGGAGGAGAAGGTAACCACACACACCACAAACCCAGTCTCACATAGACCTATCACAACTGCAAACCAAAGACATAAACACAGAAAAACATTCCCGGAGGCCCTAATTACAAACACACCACATCAACAGAGGCCTCCAAAGCTGACACCCAAGCAACCACTACCTCCAAACATAGCACATGCAACACATAGTACACAAAGCTGGTGTGCCAAACAGTCACAGGCCAGAAGGAGAAACAACATGCCTGATACAGTTGTAATAGGTGACTCCATAGTCAGACACACTGCTGTCCCGCTCACCAGACTGAACAAGGGAAAGGGTACAGTAAGCTGCCTGTAGGCTGCTACAATACGCCACATAACACAAGTATGCAGGTCACCCCAAAGCAAGTAGAAATATGATGCAGTCATTGTCCATGCTGGCGTGAATGACCTGAGATGTACCTCCCCAGACTACATGAAAAGAGACATAGATGAGCTCTCCGAATATGTAGTCCAGGCCGGTATGACACTGACTGTGTGCAGCATCCTACACTCACCACAAATGATGCCACAGTACAAACACAGAATGATCAGCTTTAACAAGTGGCACAATTACTGGTGTCATTCCAAGGGGATCCAATGTCTGTCTGCTTGGGATGTCATGCTTGACAAGCCACACTGCTGTGCCAGGGATGGCTTGCACCTGTTACCCCTGGGCGTCTGGATATTGGATAAGGCTCTTGCCACCTCCATAGAGCCTTTTGTAGGCAAGGCTGAAAAGACTAACCCACCTCCCTAGAAAACATAACTGGAAAGAAACATAAGGGTAATGCTGCCCAATGCCAGACGTGTAAACCTCAACATGCATGCTCCCGAGGCCCTCCCCAATATGGAGAACATCGATGTCCATGCAGTGACAGAAACCTGCAGCAAGGCTCCTGACAGCACACCAGCACTACCAGGTTATACCTCATATCATGCTTTATGGCCCCAAAACCTGGACCAAAACATAAAAGGAGGGGGAGTATACATATTCAGCACAGACACCCACACGTCCAGGTAACTGACAATGCACGAAGCATCGGAGACCACCCATGTGCAACTAACCATAGGCAAAACTGCTGTACAGTCTGTAGCATGCTACAGACTACACTCTCACACACAGGAACCCCACTCAGCCGTCCTGAAGACACTGGACAGTATGAATGTCTCACCAAATACCAAACAAGGTACTCACAAATTACCACATAGGTGGTAATCCATTATGTATGGAAGGAGTAATCAGGGACCTAGGGACACAAGTGGACAGTAACCTGTCATGTGACACTCACATTGCCAACGTGGCTAGGAAGACTGTCTATATTGGACACCGTATCATGAAAGGATTCACATCTACGTTAACAGAGGTCATTGTGCCCCTATACTGTTCACTTATCAGACCCATAATCTAGTACAATGCCTCATTTGGGATGTACCTTACCCGATGCCTGCAGCAGTTAGAAAGACCTCAAAGGTACCTCACCAAGAGGATAAAGGGTCTCAAATATTTGTCATATGCTGCCTGGCTGTAGACACCCCAGCTGTATGCAGTCACATACTGCCAACGCAGAGGCGTTGCATGCCTGTTGTACAAGGCCATGTCCAACACAGGAGTAATGGACATGCTCCACCCCAGAAAACCCAAATCCATCGGAGCTGTGAGAGTGAGAGATGTCAATCTCAACACATAATGAAATAGGATGTGCTGGAGGGACAGATACATAACCCAGAGGCTCCCTACACCCTGGAACGGAATCCCACTCCATGTTAGGCAGAGCCCCTCACTGACTCTCCTCAACAGGAATCCTGCCAAGTGGATGGATGATCGTAGATGTACACTGGGGGTCTTCACTGTGTCACATCCAGACAGAGGCACAGTAAAGTAAATCATAAATGGCCATAATATTCACATAGCAAGGGGTGGCGAAAGCCACACACACTCTGGCTAGGCTTAGAAATGCCCTAGGGCAGATAGCCTAGCATGAACCTATGAACCTATGAAGATACAAATTGTACAGGACACTAAGGATAATCACAAGGCTTTCTTAACTGATGGTAGGAACCTTGTTGGGAATTCACAGATATGCTCTGAATCACTCAAATATTACAAACAACATACCAAACACACACACATATTGCCAACATCCAACCTGACAGGTGCAGTACAACACCCCCCCCCCCAAAATGCAAAATATCTAGCCCAGCAGAGTGCTGGCCCCCTGACATTGCAGATGCTGTGGTAACAGCCAGCATCTACAAAGCAAAACACACAGCATCAATGGTATGAGAAGGTGTCCTGGGCTGAGTCCAACATGGACTCCAAGAAGAATGGAATGCCAAATAACACTACTGCTCAATGTCAGCCTTACCACAGGATATGTACACAAAGAGCAGTATACAACAACAGTGGTCCTTCTCCACAAAGGTGTTGCCTGAATGGATACTGCAAACGACCACCCCAGAATGCTGACAAGCTTGGTCTGCAAAGCTATGGAAAGGATCAGCATGTACCTCAGACATAAAGATATTGGGGACCTACTGACACTGGACCCTACCCAGTGTGGCTTTCTTAAGTGCAGAGCCTGCCCCTTAAACATGTTTTACTCATTTGAAACAGTCATTAAGGTCATTGATGAGGGGAATGTGGTCCACACAGCCTAGCTGGACCTTGCAAAAGGCTTCCATACAATACCCCATGTGTTCATTATAGATAAACTCACCAGCTTAAATATAAACCCCTATGTCAGTAGAGGGGTTGCAAACCAGACCAAGGACAGAACTGACATGGTCAGAAATGCTGCAGCCATATAACTGGCATCCCACAAGGCTCGGTCCTGGGACCTCCCTTGTTTGGTATATATGTCCCATAGGTACAGGCCAACATGGAAGGACTGTGTCTGAACAAGTATGCAGAGGGCTACAAACTGGCCACCATATCTGACCCTCCAGCTGACACAAGCATCCCACAAAAGGGCCACATAGAAACAGACAACTGGTGCCATAGCCATGCCAGCAAGCTAATTGCAGAAAAGTGTATAGTCAACCCTGTGGATATACAGTAAGTGCCCACCAATTACCACATAGGTGTTAACCCATTAAGTACTTAAGATGTAATAAGAGACCTGGGGACACAAGTTGATAGATATCTTGCATTGGACAAGCATGTGGCTGTAGTGGTTACAGAAACATACCATATACCCACCTAATCATTAAGGTAGTGAAATCTAGATCAGGGAAGGTCATTGTGGCTCTGCAGTCATCCTTCATCAGCGTCACAATTGACTACAATGGCCCCTGTGGGATGTACCTCAGCAGACACCTCCATCAACTGGAAAGACCCCAAAAGTACCTCACCAGGAGTATCAAAGAGCTTGAACAGATGCCATGTGTTGCCTGATTAAACAAACTGCAGCTCCACACACTGCCATACTGCCCGCCCAGAGGCAAGCTGTGCCTGATGTATAAAGCCATGTCCAAGCTGGAATCAATGAACGTGCTGCACCTTGTACAATCTGAATGGCAGTGAGCTATGCACATGAGAGACCTGAACCCCAGCACTGACATACATAGGACAAGCTGTACTGAATGATCCATAACACAGAAGCCACCTCCACTCTTGAGTAAACTCCCAGTACAGGTTAGCCAGAGAGTCACCCATCGACTCTCCTCAAGAGGAATCTTGATGAGTGGATGGGAGATGGTAGGTTTACCCTGGGTATCACTGTTATGTCACAGGTAGACGGAGGCACAGTATACTAACCATGACATATGTCATGGCAAACTCCAGTTACAATGTGTGTCAAAGGACAAACACACTCTCTGACTAGCATTAGAAATGGCCTAGAGCACATCGCTAGTGTTTGCCAATGTCCAACTATGTTGTGGAATACACTACCAATGTTGGACAAGCCTGGTTTAAGTAGTCTATATCTGAACATAATGCAACATGGTCATATGTGCACAACTGGCCCCTAAACAGTCTGTTGTGCTCACTATGAAAATTTAAAGCAGTGATAGGACTAAAGCCCAGGATACTGTCCACCACAGTGAAAGTACTGAACCAGTACACTATATAGTACTACAGTGTTAGGTCAGTATGAAAGGATGTTGACAACTGTATGCAAAGTATCCCATGCAAACCTTGCAGGCACAGTATAATCCCTGTTGTGTTCAGACACAAAGCAGTTGGCCAGTAAGTACACAACATGACACCCAACACACAACCATAAACGTGAGATATTGTTGAAGTTCACACTCATCCACAAATGTGGTGGACTGCAGAGTTCAACATATGGAAAGCTCACACTGGGCATGCTCGCACACTTTGATAAATGAGACATATGTCAGACAACATGCCATGGAAAGGCTGAACTGGGCATGCTCACACACTTAGGCCATATCTCAGTTTAGCAGTTGGCCACACATATCTGGTATTTGTATGTGTTATTCCAGGAACCAACCACATTACAGCAATCTGCCCAGTGCACACAGTTAAATGACTACAGAGACATAAGTGATACAGTGGATCCCTCTCATATTCAAACATCTTCCACAGATACACAAGTTGTTCATAGAAACAGGGGATGCTATGGCAATAAAGACCTGCAAACAGTCTATCAGCAACAAATATTGTGCATCTGACAATTAAACATATGGGTGTAGAGGTCAATACTATGCTGTTTGCCCTAGGGAATGAAAGCTTAGCCAGAGTGTGCTTGGCGTCTGCATCCCCAGTACAGTAGGCTACTGTGCCACTGTAAAGTAGGTCACATAAGGCACTGTTTGAGGCTAGTGTGCTGTGCCTCCATCAAGCAGGGACACAGTGGAGATCCCAGGGGTTGAATTTGCTATGCCACATCCATGTTGTTGGTGTGTGCTGGAAGAGGGTTGGTGAGGACCTCTAACAGTAAGTGGGCGTCAATGACAGACTGAGGGGAGCCTTATCTGCAGTGTCTGGACAATTTCACTGTCAACACGTTGTCGTGATGATTATGAGGGATTGAAGTGTCATGCCAGTACTGTTCAGAGATGTCCTCCCTCTGTGGGCTACTGCTCTGCAATGTATTAGCTCACTCCGTCTGTTGGACAGCTCATATATGGCTGGTGAACACCTGACAGGGTGTCCTGTTGTGGAGGAGTCATGGGTATATTTGGGATAGCATAATCAATGCAAACCTTCCACATGCTCATAGAATGCAATTGTCAAGGATTATGCAGAGTGGCCTGTATACTCCCCCAGCATGGGTCCTTTGAAGTCTTCCACCCCAGTCTTCACAAGTGCAAAGTCTGCTTTTGATAAATACACTTTGTTTGCAGTGACAACCTTGCCTGGGGGTGGGGATGGGATATGGATGTCCAGGGAAAGGTGGGTATGGTCAGGTATCAACAATGGTGGTCTACCTTTGGTGTGGAACAGTGAGTACCCATGTTGCAGATGGTCAGGTGCAATATGTATTCCCCCTTGTGGCTGTGGTGAGTGGTCCTGCCATAGCACATGGACTCACAAATTGTAGTGGCTGTAGGGTAATGTTGTAGAGGCCTGAGTAGTTCCCACACACAATATACCTGTACCTGACGTTAACAACTGGAATGGTGTATGTGAACACCTTCATATCTTGGTACTGTTCCCAGAGAAGCAAAGTGTGTGTCCCGGATGTGGGAGGGGAGGTCTGAACTGGTTGTGTTGTGTGTTACAGGTCCTGTGGTCACGAAGCATGGTATAAAACATAACCTGCCAGTGCTGATGTGCATATCTGACCCTGAAGTAGGTGGCTGCAAATGCATATATATGCTATCCCCCACCTGACAGGTAGTAATAGATGTACATACCTCTGTATAAATAAGGATGTCAGCACCCTATAAATACTGCAGGTGCAGAACAGATGCCCAGTAATTCGGATAGTGTGCTCTGCTAATGCATCTCCCTCAAGTGTCATAATATAGTTAGGTAGGGGTTTGAATCCTGCAAATGCTCAGTGTGTGTGTGTGTGTGTGTGGGTGAGCGGGGTTGGTGTGTGTGCAATTCTGTGTGAGAGAAATGTCCCTTTTGGCAACTAGGAAAACACACTACAGGATGCACATTCCCCTTTCTAAACACTGATGATGTCAGCACCCTATAAGTACAGCAGGAGAAAGGAAACCTCCCAGTAATGCGAATAGCGCGCTCCGCTAATGTGTCCATCTTGAGTGTCATAACATAGTTAGGTAGGGGTTTGAATCCTACAAGTGTGTGTGTTTGGGTGAGGGGGCTTAGTGTATGTGCAATTCTGTGTGAGGGAAATATCCCTTTTGGCAACTAGGAGAACACACTTCAGGATGCACATTCCCCTTCTAAACACTGATGATGTCAGCACCCTATAAGTACAGCAGGAGAAGAAAAACCTCCCAGTAATGCGAAGAGCACGCTCTGCTAATGCATCCGTCTTGAGTTTCATAACATAGTTAGGTAGAGGTTTGAATCCTGCAAATGGCAAGTGTGTGTGTGTGTGGGGGGGATAGAAGTAGGGTGTGTGCAATTACATGTGTGAGAGAACTGACCCTTTTGGCAACCAGTACAACACACCAGCTGCTGCATATTCAAATTTCTACACAGAGATGATGTCAGCACCCTACAAGTACAGCAGAAGAGGGCAAATCTCCCAGTAATGCAAATAGCACGCTCTGCTACTGTGTCTCTCACTACTGTCATAGCACAGTTAGTTATGGCTTTGAATTCCACACATGCCACGTGTGTTTTTGTCACACAGAATGCCCATGTGTGTGGGTTGTTGTTCACAATAATGCATGACATCTATTAAACCAGTAATGACAATGGACACAGATGATGTATGTGTGTGCCAAATACACATATGTACCTGTGACCTTCAATAGTTCCCATGTCTGACGCCTGCCACATGTGAATACATGGTAATTGCACTGGATAACATTATGACTGTGGTCTTCTGTGCGGGTGCTGCATGTGGTATGTGTATATACAGTGTGAGTTGTATATGGTATCATCCTAGCAGTGAGGGATACACATCTGGTCTGGGGCATATAGTCTACATGTTGTTGATGAACAGGTGCTGCATATTTTCACCTGTTGTGGGAGTGGTAACCAGTTGTTCCATAGCAATGCAGTGACTACATACATGCTAGGAACCTTTCAGCTAGGGTGTTGAAGCTACAGTAATTCATCAGCATTCTTGGTGAGGGTATGATGCCAACCAAGGTCAGGGTCATACCAGCCTGTGCCACATGCTCAGAGAGCCCTTCTATGTTCCCCATCATGTAGTCCATGGAGGTACATCACAGGTCAGCCATAGTGGCATGGACAATGACTGAGTCATATGTGTCCATGCCTCTGACTAACCTGTATGCTTGTGTTATGTGGTGGACCATAGTGCCCCACGGGCATATCACTGTGACCTTCACCTCGTCCAGCCTGGTGAGTGGGACCTCACTGTACCGGACAATAAAGGTACCTAACACAACTGTAGCAGGTGTGATGTCTAGCCGTACAGGCTGTGACTGTTTGGCACACAGGATCTGTGTGCTATGTGTTGCACGTGCTGTGTTCCGGCTTAACGTATGACTTTGTGCCAGCTGCAGAGGTGTCTGCTGCTCAGGCAGGATGCTATTCTGAGGCTCCACAAATGCCCCAGTGTGTTCATGTGTTTGGATTGCTGTCAGTGTAGGTCTACATCAGACTGGTATTGTAGTCACTGTAGTATTTCATGCCACCTGACAGGTTATGCCAGTACTGGGTTCAGAGTGCTTAGTCCCCAGTTTGGCTATGTGGTTGCATCTCATACATGTGTTGTACGTCCATGTGTAGGGGAGAGGGTTGACTGTGTACATGTGGCAGCTGTGACATTGCCACATGACTCACATATTCCACAACTGTACCATAGAGGTGACTGACAAGTGACCTTTGCACATGCTACCATAGTATTGTGATTGCCATGGTGATTAACAGCACATAGGGCCAATGGGGAACAAGGTACAGAAGGTGAGTATGTGAGGGTGTAGTGCCTATGATTAGTTAGCACTAGCATATATGACTGCTCACATGGTCAAATGCCAGGAATGTCATATGCAATGTGTCACAGGCAACGTACATGCGAACAGGACAAACAGTGACGTTCTGTCAAGTGAGACATGGACATACATATAGTAAGCTATGCAGATGTCACTAGGAGTCCACAGAAGCTCTGTAAATCTGCATTGCAGGTGGAATCAGTGTTCCAGGGTAACTGCAAGCAAACATGCATGCAAACAAAGCTACAGTAAGCAGGGCTGCATGTAGTCCATTGTACAACAAACAAGCTGTACCACTTCCAGTAGATCACAGTGCAAATATGCAGGCATTATACACATGTACATGGAAATACACAGGTCAGATGGCCAGGGTCCAGTCTCAGCGTACACAGGTGTACAGACCATGTACCGTCAGGATGTACAATAACCGGATGGAAACCCAGGTGCTCATACCTGCAGTAATACACATGTCAAATAACAGACACTGAGCCTTCACTCAGTGGTTCCATACTTAGTAGGATGTATGCTACCTGTCCTGCCACCACAGTATCCCTGACATTTATGGGGACTCTCCCTCCTGTGAAAGTTAGTTTTGTGTGTTGGGGCTGTCTAGCATGGTATGAGATGTGAGCTTGCAGTGCTAGGGTGCTCCTGTACCAGTCGTGTAGTACTGCACACATATCAACATCCTCAAACATCCGCATTGCAGAGTCCAGTGTGGGCAACATGCCACTTGCAGTTTACATGTCCATCATTGCGTATCAATACTTTCATTACCTTATCCCCTGTGCTACCTATGTATGTGGCCTTCTGTTGACATCCTTACCACCAGTATGCAAACATGTGCAGATGATACACTATGTTACTTACCATGGGTGTAGAAAACAGTACAAGACAATCATACCCTTACTGCATCAGGCATGCTGGGATATACCCACAATTATATCAGCACACAGTACTGTTAACAACATGATACTATTACTACATGCCTATGTAGTCACCCTGTACATCAGCAACATGTTAACCTGTACCTGCACTGATGTTACAGATTGCAGGAGGTGGCACAGTTTCATCATATGCACAGGGTGTGAACTTGGTATGCCTGAGTCTGCCACTGATACCACCAATTGACATGTATGTGTATGTGTGTTGGTGAGGGACAGCAGTACAAGGTGGGGCAATGTTGATGCAGTGTGTGCGTGTATGCGGTAGCCCTAGGTGTTGTCAATTTGCATGTGTATATGGATGCACACAGTTCCACCTCATGGCTGCCATATACCGGTGTTTGTGGACAGCCACAGACTGTACCTGCCAGGTCATACAGATCAGTGTCTCTGGCCACGGACACGGTACCTGTGCCTTGCATGGGTGCTACGGACTGCATCTGGTACCAATCCAGACTGGGTACTGTCATCAGAAGCAGGTGTTCATTGACTGGACACAGATCCCTGTTGGGCCTGTCCAGAGCCACGTACACGTGGTCTCCTGGGGCGGTCTGATGACAGCACAGACCCAGCATTGCTGGGGCTGCTGCTGGCACTATGGGGGCAGCCGCGGCCCTGTTGTCATCCGCAACGACTGCCAGCTGCTGCTGTTGCTGGCATACGCCCATGTCGATGCCTCAACCATCCACCATTGCCCTGGCTCATGGACATGTGGTTGTGGAACTGATCTAATATGTCCCCACAACATCTGTCTATGACATCGGTGAAATTACGGATGGCAGCCGCAATGTCACGCATACTGTCACTCATGGCTGTG
The DNA here is from genome assembly GCF_019279795.1 of Protopterus annectens. Taxonomy (NCBI): domain Eukaryota; kingdom Metazoa; phylum Chordata; order Ceratodontiformes; family Protopteridae; genus Protopterus; species Protopterus annectens. Next base: position 1,429,591,302 of record NC_056728.1, read on the forward strand.
CGACATGCTGTTAGCTCCCTCAGACCCTGTCTGGTGTACCGTTCCATACGTGACTGTGCCTGCATGACAGCCTGAAACATAGCTGAGGTTGTAAGACCTCTGTGGACATGTCTGACAGGGGCAGTACACCCACGGATGCTCCCACAAGAACCCCTGGACATCTATCTGTGTGGTACCATCTCAGAGCCATGCCCATGGCTGCTGTGTGGGGAAGTATGTGCCACAGATACCACATTACCCTGGTCAATGCCCACTGTATCCTGTCCATCACCTAGGGACATTGGTGACAAAGGGTGTATTGGCAGGATGACTGTGTGCATTGATGGGGTTGACAGCTGTGTACTGTCAATTGGCTGACCAATGACGGACCCTGGCACACCTTCCTGTGCCATTACACAGATGTCATCATTATCAGTACCCGTGGCACCTGATTCAGGTCCCCTGCTGCATGACACCAGAGCAGCACCAGAACCTGTGGGAGGGAAACAGGAAACACAGTTTACAATGTCTACACAATGTTACCAGTGATGCACACATGCACACATGCACAGGTGCACACATGCACACGTGCACACATGCACACATGCACACATGCACACATGCACACATGCACACATGCACAGGTGCACACATGCACACATGCACACATGCACATGTGTACACGTGCACACATGCACACATGCCCACGTGCACAGGTGCAGACATGCACGCATGCACGCGTGCACACCTGCACACATGCACACATGCACAGGTGCACCCATGCACACATGCACACATGCACAGATGCACCCATGCACACATGCACAGGTGCACACATGCACAGGTGCATGCATGCACACATGCACACATGCACACATGCACAGGTGCACAGGTGCACACATGCACACATGCACACATGCACAGGTGCACACATGCACACATGCACACTTGCACACATGCACAGGTGCACACATGCACACGTGCACACATGCACACAGTTGCACACTTGCACACTACTCAGTATGTGAGATATCAACACACAGACACAGACACACCTGCATGCATACACAGAGCACTACTAAGTGAGCCTAATATTACTATTACTATCAAGACTATTAAAGGTATTGTTAATACACACTCACCAGCATGGATAGGCTGCATTGCTGTTACACCAGAGGGACCTGCAGAAGTGAGGAAATTAATGTCAGTGGGCACAACTGCGCCATTGTTACTGAGTATGATACAGGTCAGTAGTACAACAGTTGCCTTTCACAGGTCAGCTGCTGATATTGAGAATATCACACTTGTACATTAAATACTATGATGACAGCTACAAACCAAGGACACACCTCACACATGCATTAACTACCAGTGTACACAACAGTCAACTATACATATGGCATATTACCTGCACGCTCGTAGTCTTGCTGCTGTGTGGCTCCAGCCTCCATCATAATGCAGGTCTGCTGCTGTTGTTGTTGTTGGCGGGCTGGAGCCACAACACTTATGAGTAGTCCCTCCAGTCTGGTGAGTGGGGGATGTGTAGCCACCCCACCACCTGTGGCAACCTGTTGCCTGTGGATATCCGACGCATGCTGATGGACATTTCTGATTAAATCACTGCAGTGATGTTGTACCTGCTCATATGTTCTATTATGCGGGCCTTTGTCATTTACCTGACGGACCAGGTCTTGCCACAGTGCAGCCCTCTCCTGCTGATTCTGGCTGGTGCAGGAAAAGAGTATTGCATAATCCCGCACCAGGCTCTGGTGTATTTCCTCATCCTCAGCTGCAGAGTACGCTGGATTGCTCTGGTGAGCCATGGTCCTGAAAAAAGAAATGACATGATATCAGCAATATATGTCAGCAGAATTTGGCACACATACTACACATGCTACTCGACTGTTGTGATACAACATATCTCACATATATAGCATCTGTCTGTCTATTGGTGGATACACATGTAAATGGCCAGGTATCAGTGCTCAGCCAACAACTGTGCAACAGTACCTGGCACACTCCATACGACATACTACCAAACCCCAGCAGTCAGAACACTGATTCAGGTCCAAAGCACATCCTCACTCTGGGGGTTTGTATCGAGGTACTGTATGGGGTACATCATCAACTACTGTGATCTGACCACAAACTAATTGCCCTGGATATACATATCCCACCTCCACCACCATCACAAACGACTACAGTGAATAACATTTCAAATGCAAACTTTACCCTTCGTAACACTGAGATGGTATCCTTTAAGCCCACTGGGCCAGTGGAAGACACAACCCACAATGCTGACTCCTTCACAAATGACTTCTACGGACATCTCCGAGAATGCATGGATCATGCAATCCCATATAAGACCAAGACACTCTCCACAAAGGGAAAGCATCCTGTCTGGTGGACCCCAGCCATAGACAGATTGTATAACAAAAGATGGAAGCTACTGCAAGACAGAGCATAATTCCATAAAGGGAAGGCATGTCTGATCAGCACTAGTAAAGAGCTATTTTCTCTCATACAAACTTTCATGGGCAACTTTGAGAGGGAATTCACTGGGGACACTACAGATAACCACAAGGCCTTCTTCAGTTATGTTAGAAACCTGGTCAGAAACCCTCCAATATGCTCATAGTTAGTAAACAACAACAAATAATTCATTGAACCCACAGATATTGGCAACATTGTGGCAAACAGGTTCAGTGCAAGTTTCCCCCCTCCCTCTCCCCCAAACTAAGACATACTTATCCCAGCTGAATGTAACCTCCCTGTCATCACAGATGTCCAGGTGACAGCCACCCTCAGAAAAGCAGAAAACACAGCATCAATGGGACCTGATGGTATCCCCGGTTGCATGCTACATGAACTCCAACAGGAGCTAAACACACATATAGAAGTGCTATGTAACACTAGCCTGACTACAGGATATGTACCTGTACACTGGCGTACAGCAGCAGTGGTTCCACTCCACGAAGGAGGCACCTCTACATACCAATACAATACAACACAATACAATACATTACAATACAATACTATGTCAAGAATCTAAATGGGAATGCTCAGATCTGCTCTGAGCTAAAACAGAATGGCATTAAATATACTGATCCGAAGGATATTGCCAATATCCTGGCAGATCGATTCAGTGCCAACTTCACCCCCCTCTCACCCCCTAAATGGCCCATCTCGATACCGGAAGATTGCCAAATTCCAGTAATAACGGCCACACAGGTACAAAATGTACTCTCTAAAGCCAAGAATACAGCATCCATGGGACCAGATGACATCCCAGGCTGTGTACTACATGAACTACAATATGAACTGGCTCCTCACCTAAGTGTCATGTTTAATCATAGCCTCACCTCAGGTTTCATGCCCGCTGAGTGGCGCAGAGCTACAGTTATCCCAATCCACAAGGGAGGATCCACTTTGGATCCCGGAAACTACCGTCCCATCAGTCTGACAAGCCTTATCTGCAAGGCCATGGAGCGTATTATCATGGAACTTATAAACAAAGACATTGGCAACCTTCAAACACTGGACCCCACCCAGTTTGGGTTTGTGAAGGGCCGATCTTGTCTCCTGAACCTGATTGACTTCTTTGAATCAGTCTCCAGAGCCATGGACAAGGGTAAGGTGGTCCACACAGCCTATCTAGACCTTGCCAAGGCCTTTGACACCATCCCCACTCTGGAATCATAGATAAACTTACTAAGTTGGGCATTAATCCCTATGTCACCCAATGGGTTGCTAAATGGCTTACTGATAGAACCCACACTGTAAAAGTAGCCGACTCCAAATCCAGCTCCAGACAAGTGACAAGTGGAGTACCTCAGGGTTCAGTCCTGGGGCCGCTCTTGTTTGGCATCTACTTCTCTGAAGTACAGGTCAACACTAAGGGACTCTGGCTAACAAAGTTTGCAGATGACTGCAAACTGGGAGCCATTATTGAATCCCCAAATGATGTGGATACTCTACAAAAGGGCCTTACAGAAACAGATGCTTGGTGCCAGAGCCATGGGCTCAAGCTCAATGCCAAGAAATGTATTGTTATCCCTTTGGGAAAAACATGTATCCATGAATTACCATATAGGTGGCAGTACACTAAACACAGAAAGTGTGATAAGAGACTTAGGGACACAGGTGGACAGTGGTCTCACCTTCGATAACCACATCGCCACAACAGTCAGGAAATCCTTCTATGTAGCACACCTCATCACGAAGGGCTTTTCATCCAGAAAAAGGAGGTCATTGTCCCACTGTACTCATCCCTCATTAGACCCATTATAGAATACAACCCATTTGGTATGTACCTCTCAAGACATCTGCAACAACTGGAAAGGCCTCAGAAATACCTCACTAAAAGAATCACAGGCCTAAAGCAGATGCCCCACTGACCACCTTAAAAACTCCAGCTATACTCTGTGAATATCGTCTACTCAGAGGCGATCTCTGCTTAACATACAAGGCCATGTCAAACCCAGAGCTGTTGGACATGCTACACTTAAAGAAATCCCAATCCCTCAGAGCTACACGCTCCAGGAATCTAAACCTTGTCATCACAATAAACAAAACATGCTGGAGGGATAGGTTCCTGACCCAGAGACTCCCCAGACTCTGGAATAGATTGCCCATACATGTAAAGCAGAGTGCCTCTTTGGACCTCTTCAAGAGGAACCTTGATGATTGGATGGGAGAAAGGAAATTCACCCCAGGGATCACGTCAGTCGCCCTGCTAGACAGGGGTCCAGGAAAGTAAATAATGTGGGAAGAAATAGCCAGGGAATTGTTATGGCTAGGCTTGTATAGGCCCTAGGGCTGATAGCCTAGTACCAACCTATGAACCTATGAACCTAATACAATACAATATGCTATTGCCCCTGGAACTACAGCAGCATACTGTTCTGCTACCCTGACCATTGTGACAATGTGATGTGATGGTACCTGCTCCTGTCAAACAGTTACACAGGGTGACTCATATGGCATATTACCTATCTGACTAACATTCAGCAGGGGTATGTGTGACATGTACTCATGGGGAGTCTTGCTTCTTAACGCTGTGTGGTTTATTGCAGGGTATGTCTTATCTGTGGGTAGGAACCTGTACCTCCGCCATGTGCTCTCTACTGCGGTGTCAAGGACGGCACACAGAAGTCATTTAGGTTGTGGATGGTGTGAGGTGTTACTATGGTTGTTGGACATCTGTCATGGGTGTGACTTAAGTATGTAAATCCAGGAGTGGTAACCTCTATGTGGGTAGTATGTGTGTACTCTGTGGTGTTGTCAGTCACTGTGCATTGGTAATGTGTTTGAGTGCATTGTCACAGTGTCGTACATGTCACTGTGTCCTTCTCCATATCTGTAGCTGTCATGTGAGGTACATACCATGGCAGCCATTGTGTGGTGTGGAGGGGTACACTGACCTACATGTCCATAGCTGACACACCATGTCTGCTGACACATACCATGTGCAGGTATTCCAGGAATAGTGCGCCACTGTGACTATCATTGGGGGGCTATTGTACACATTTATGACCCTGTTCACCCCTGACACATGCAGTGGTGGGCAGCCAATCACATATCTGGTGGTTACTGGTGTAGGTGATTTGAACTGGGGTATGGTACTCCAGTTTCGGCACTAGTGTTCACTCCATGCCTTTGTCACCAGGCACCTGTTGCAATACATCTGTACACATGTGCCTCACTCAGAATATATATACATCTCTCTCTCTCTCTATATATATATATATATATATATATATATGTATATATATATGTATATATATATATATATATATATATATATATATATATATGTATATATTTACATATGTATATATATATATATATATATATATATATATATATATATATATATATATATATATATATATATATATATATATATCTGTATACATATACACATATATATATCGATGTACATATATTGCTATAGATATGGAGAGAGGGGGGAGTGTGACAGAGAGGGGGTGAGAGTGACAGAGGGAGTGGGACAGGAGGCGTGTGAGATCGTCATTTACAGTCATATGTGTAGATAGTCAGACCTGTCTGTCTATGTATATGTATCTACATATATCTATATCTGTATGTGTGTATTACATATATATGTTTCTACATATTCTATCTATCTACATCTGTCTATGTATTCCTACATCCCTCTCTATGTATGTATACATATATGCATATATATATATATATATATATATATATATATATATATATATATATATATATATATACATACATACATATATTGACATACATACGTATCCATATGATAGATAGGTATATCAACATGTTTGTTTACAAAACTGTATACACACACTAACATACTGCTAAACATACATAACTGTGAAACCTACTTTGTACATTGCACTACAACCTACATTCAACCTACATTGATATGTGCACATAGATGCCCTCACATACATATGTATGTACAGCCTTCACTGATAGTTGCTGTATGTCGCCTGCCCTATGCACATCTTCATATACATATGGATACAGACCAATGACACATATGGAGGGTTCACAGTATGTAGACTTACATTACCTGTGTTTGTCACAGCTGCTTGTATTGTCGTTTGGTTTGGTGTCCTGCTGCTGCTCCAGTTGGCAGTTCTCAGCTTTCGAGTGGGTTTTGATGACTGTTTGTGTATGTTTTGTCTCTCTCTCTCTCTCTCTCTCTCTCTCTCTCTCTCTCTCTCTCTCTCTCTCTCTCTCTCTCTCTCTCTCTCTCTCTCTCTCTCTCTCTCTCTCTCTCTCTCTCCCCCCCCCAACCCCCCCCTACCTCCACAGGGTGCAATGAAAGTATTGCATGTGTGGACTGGGAGTACAGCATGCTTTTGTAGGTATCTGCATATGTCCATGTGATGGCCTCTGCACCAATTGTTAGCCAGCATTTGCTAATTGCATGCAGCCAGTTGTGTACTGATTGCAGTTCTCACTGTGATTTCAGGACAGTGCTATAAAAAGGTATGTGAGATAGGCGTAGCCCTTTCAGAGTTTAAGGGCAGGGACCATGCTGGTATGCTGTGGACACTGTTCTGTGAGTGTAAAGGTTAGTATCTCTCTCATATTTCTGGCTGTGTTGTAGATTAACATTTCTCCATTCATTTCTCCAGTTTCCTGTACTAAGTGTGTATGTACACTGACACCTAAGACTACTACTACTGTTAATGTGGGTGTGTTTGCTTTCCTGTGGGACATGTGGTGTAACTGGTATATAGCAGTGGCTCTTGCACTTTGTTGCTATGGCTTCAATATTTGCCCTTTACATTCACTACTTGTATGCCTGCTAGGTGTCTTGACTGTAGTGTGTTGCTGTGGCTTTTCTATTTTCCATGTACATTCACACCTTGGAATGCTTTCTATATCTGCTAGGGTGTTACTGCATGCAGTGTGGTCTGGCCATGGTGTGGGCCTTGACATCTATTAGGGTATTTGAGCATTCTGCTGAGCAGGCCCCAGAGACTCTCAGGTGCATCTTTTATCTGCCTCATGGAATGGTACATATCAGTGGGGTACACCCATTAAATTGCCTGGTATTCTGCAGTTGTGACTGTGGGTTAGCATGAGCATATGTATTACTACACTATTTCTGACATGCAAGTGGTGCATACTTTCAGTACTTCATAGTTACCATTGCATGTGTTGTAACACCTTTCTGCCTACTGTTTGTACATTTCACAGGAGTCTGTGGGGCATCCCTGTAACTCAGTCACTGTTGCTATGTCTAGGCTCTTAACTATTCAAATATGGCAGTGTCAGACCTCTCAAGTGTACAGATATTTGCAGGTTGTCCACATTTTTGCCTCATATTTTGGTCCATATCTCATAAACAGCTTTTTCTGGCAAATCACTCTGGGCTCAAGTCAGACTATAGTGACAAACATTTCAGTTTCAGACTTCATACCCTTCCAAACATCCAACATAATGCAAAACCTGTTACTCTCTCAACTGTCTAAGTTTGTTGGAGCAATATTTGGAATGTGTCCCTGTTTTTGGGCCTTTGCTCCACAGTTTTTATTACTTAGTCCGCTTGTGTTCCTGTAAGAGGTTGTGGGGTATGGGCAGTGATTATCCTGCTGTGAGTATGTGTGTGGCTTGCAAGGTGCTACAGTGACATTATTACCTACTAGCTACAAACTAGCATGGCTGTTTCTGTTCACACACTACTATTATAGAAATCCACTACATTTGACAGTAAATATACATGACATGCTTTGTGTACTACACATCCTATATTCCCTTTACATTCATTCCTACTATTACATGATATATTTATTGTAGCACAATGTTCTTATATAACAGTCATGGCTAAGTGGTAAGTCATGCAGACTACTGTTTCCAAGGTCCTGGGTTCGGGACTGACAGTGGGATTTTATTTTGCTTTTGAGCAGACTACAGGCCTTGTCATTCAGAGTGACTAAGGCACTTTTAAGCAGTTATAACCGGGTTAGCGCTGGTTTGAATGGAGCTCACGCATGCGCACTGGTGTTCAGCTCCGTGCACACCCGCTTACAACTGCTTAAAAGTGCTTACTCTTGCGCACACCCGCGCTAATTTCTTTGAAAGAAATGAAAATGGGGAGGCAGGAAAGTGGTGAAAAAGGGGTCACAAAGAGGGTAAGACAACAGGGAAACAAGCTCGGGTTTTGCAGGAGGGATGTAGGTAAGGCCCATAGCTGCCCATTTCTTCATCAGCAACAGCTGTGCATATGTTTGTAATTTGGTGTGACATTTGAAACCTTCCACCCCTGAGAGAGGTGTAAGGACAACAATAATACTTGTTGTACAGCCAATTGTAATTGACAGTTTCCATGTCCAGCAGACATGTATGCGAAATGGGCAGCTATGTATGGGGCGTAATTTCTTTGTGGGTACAGAGTGCCCTTTTTTTTTTTTTTTTCAGGTGAGAGTGGTATGTCAGGTACAGGAAGTCGGTATAGCTGGGGAGGTAGGTTGGGTAGGTTAACAGACAAGACCAACAAGACGCATACAGGGGCAGTGTATGACACATGTGGGGGGGTTACACAATTGACAGGGATGGATGTTTGGATATCTAGAGCCCATGAGCCCACAGATGACAACAGTGGAACTGATATCCCCACCCATGGGCAGTTGCCACTGTGCCTTCACTGCCCAGGACGGGGCTGTGCTGGGGGCTGTGTAGGCCGGGCAGCAGGCACACCCATTAGTTGTGCCACCTGTGCCTCAAGCTGGCGTAATGGCCCAAGAACAGCTTACCGGATCTCCCTACGCACCACAGTCCGGACACTACGGAGGGCGAGTGGATGTTCTCCTCCAGCCACACTTGCAGAGGGGGGACGAGCCCCATCCCCTGCAGCGCTTCCACCCACAGGTGGCACAGGGCCACCGGAGGAGGGTCCGGCCTGGGCACTACTGCCAGGTGCACTCCCAGCTGAGGAGGGAGAGGTGGGTCCGCTGGAACCCGCCTTCCCTGTCGTCCTATGTTTTGCATTATGTCATGACAGTTTGGGTTAGTAACGTACAATACCATTCACAATTAGTTGTAACAGCATGCATTAGTATTCCCATTAACCAAACACCCAGATATTCAAACCATTGAACAGCAAGCATAACACATGCATATTTTGAACAACAATACACAGTCCAACAACATGCAGGGTTGATTGATGGCAACAGGCCATCAGGTTTGGATGTATGAACAGGGCAGATGCATCAACGTACATGCAAATATGTATGAACCAACAGGACAAATGTCCAGGGGTGTTAATTGTGATTGCACATACCAATTTCACGTGGAATGGATTATATGTGGTTATAGGGTAGGGTGAAGAAAATTTAATTAACAACTTTAAATACCAATACATATGCTGTACATTTCTAATAGCTGCAGATATATACACACTACAGTTCTGCCTACAGTTTCCTATGTGATAACTACTTCAAGTTGGTAATAGGAATGTTACTGCTACATCAATATACATTTTCATTTTTATTCATACACATTCATATCTGGCTCTGTTCAGCTACATCATCCTGCTACATTTGCTTTATATAGCTATAGACAACTGTGGATGTTTGGTATTTCAGACAACCATACTATCTGCATATTGCAGACTGAGTGCAACATATCCAGATTTTAGGATACACATTCCAGCTGCGGTAACATTTTCAACACATGTTACTGTTTGGTTCTGCCTGTCACATTCATTTCATTCTGTACTGACTGCAGTATACTTTATTCAGGAGTTATTACTACTTTATTGGTGGCTTCATAACTCTTTATCACACTCTCTCACTTGTTTTATTTTTACACTTCAGGATGGTACTCAATTCTAGGCTTTATTGACATGTTTTACCTGTAGTTCTAACAATCCTTTCCAAAAGTCTCACTTCTGTCATGTTTCTGTATTTCAACAGGGATATATTTCACACATGTGTTTTACTCAGCTTCTGCAGCTGTACTTTTCAGCCTGCTGCAGGTTATGTACTATTATATTACAGGTGGCACATCTTTATTTCAGACTTGTTTCATTTTTCTGTTTGGATTACAGACTGCATCACACTTTTGTAATCAAGCAATACTTGCAAACCCTCTTACACTGTTACTTGCACATTTTATTAATTAGTGACTACACTGCACTCTTTTGCTAACTGTCATACTTATATATTTATTTACAGTTACAGGGAGAGGATTACTGACCTGCCTGGTGGCGCAACCATGCCAGCCTATCGCCATAGGCTCTACAGTTTGCAGAACGGACACCTGCAGCTGTAATATAAATAAAGTAATATTGGAATACACATCTCCATAATATCAGCTAGGTTAATTTCTTACATAAATAATTAGATGTAACTTACTCAGTAGTGGGGCGTTGGGCATTTGCCGGGCCTCCTGGATCCAACGGTTCAGTTGGTCCTGCTTCTGTCTCTTCAGGTCCGCATGGTGGTGACGGACCTGCTCACCAGTCCTTGGTATCCCTGTGGCACTGGTGAGATCATGAGCCAACCGGTCCCACGCCTCAGCCCTATATGCTCCCCACAGGACCTGGCCCTGCATGAGTTGGGCCTCATGATTGTGGACAAGGAGCCAAACCATATATTTGGACTCCTCAGCGCCCCACCTCTGTGCTCGAAAGCAACTACCCTCACCTACACCTGACATTCTGTCTGCAAGTCGGTTCTACAATCGGTTATGCTGTGTATTCCCGCCTATGGGGCTTATATATGCCATTTTTCCCACACTTATCTGTGATTGGCCATTTTGGAATTGTATCAGCTTCACAAAACCTGCTTTGTCTTGCTCCTCTTTCTATTCATTCCTATATATATGCTATTACTGCATGTCTAAGTGCAACTGTCATGGCTTAGTGGTTCAGTACCTTGACTATGGTGCATGGTATCCTGAGTTTGAACCTGGCCACTGCTTTTTATATTTTATGACTGTCTACACAGGCTAGGAAGTGTGTCTGTGTAAAGGCAGTTTTGTTACAGCTTGCTCAACGTTGCCCGTCGGTTAGCTAGTTGGCGCGGTGTGCAGCTCTGCGCAAACGGGTTACGCTGGTTTACGCATCATTTGGCTGTCAGCACGCATATTACGCTCAACTCAGCCATGGGCACACAGTTTCAGCATGTTAAACCACTGCTCACCTACGGGCACTCATTTTACACCTGTTAAACCACTGCTCACCTACGGGTACTCATTTTATACCTGTTAAACCACTGCTCACCTACGGGCAGATGCACTCAACTTGTTAAACTGTAGCTCAGCTATAGGCACATCTGACATTTTTTTTTATTTTGTTATCTCACATTTCTTCAAAATATATGGCCCATTTCATTACATTTTACATAAAATATAATTTTATATGTGTACATATATGTCAGGGACTTATTTTGTGCTTATTTCACTAAAAATAAAAATTGATGTCGGGGGGGGGCTCGAACCATGACTGCCTGCTCTTCAGCCGACGTCTCTACCGCTACGCTATTGCTTCTTGGCTTACTTTGCATATTTAGTTCTTATATGCTTTTCCACTGACTGCTAACTGTGGCTAAGCTACGGGCACGCCCGCGCAAACGAGCTCACTCACGGGCAAACATCTTTACAATTTAAAAAAAATTATAAGATGTTCATTTGTACATTTTATGTTCGTAGTCTGTGGGGGCATGTGTTGTGTTGTATTTATTCACATTTACACGGGCTCTGTCGTGGGGGTTTACTTTTGGGACTTTTACTCTTCTGGGGCGTGTCCGTTTGCAGGGCTCGGTCTACGGACACGCCCCCTACTGTCTTCCATGGACCGTGTAAGCCTTAGGTGTGATTCAGCATGCCCTCATGCATATGCATGACATGCTGACGTCACACCGTATAACTGCAGCCTCCGTGTAAGCCTTATAACTCTTATACGGAGGCTTCGTGAATCCTGCCCAGAGTCAATATTGCTAAAAGTAAAATACATTTAATGCTTCAAGCTTTATTATTGGACAGTTCTATTAATCAAGAGCAATTTAATTTTTTGTTTAATAAACAACCACGTGTCCCTTCTGTCTTTGGTATACCCAAAGTGCATAAGAATGCTTTGGACCCCCCTTTGAGGGTGATTGTTTCTTCAGAAGGGTCAGTGACCACCCCTTTGGCTAAATTTGTGGACGAGAAACTTAAGATGTTATCTTACTCTGGGGACACAGTCTTAAAAGATTCATGGGATTTCTTGAGACTTATTAAACCACACTTATTAACTCCTAATCTTATTTTTGTCACAATGGATATAGTGGATTTGTTTGGTTCTATCCCCCGCGAAACAGGATTACAGTGGTTGGAGCAGTCCATGATTGAAAGGGGTACATTTTCTCATGATGATTTTAAAATTGCCTTCTTTTTATGGAAATTATTTTGACAAACAATTATATGTTTTTTCAGGGGGAATTTTTTAAACAAAATAAAGGAGTGGCTATGGGTGCCAAATGTGCCCCCACCTATGCTAATATAGTATTATCCTGGTGGGAGAAACTATATATAATTGACAGTCCTTTTTCCAATTGTACAAAAGATTTTTAGACGATATTTGCATTTTTTGGACCGACACCAAAGAAAAATTTTTAGAGTTTTTACATTATGTGAAGGGAACTACTAATTTTTTGGATTTCACGTTTGATTTTAATGCCGAACAATTGATTTATTTGGGCATTTCCTTAAGGAAGGTTGATCAAGGGTTCTTCTCCAGTTTACACCATAAAAATACATTCTCCAACTCCTACCTTCATTTTAAAAGTGCCCATCTATTTTATCAGAAGAAAAATTTAGTGAAGGGGCAATTGGTAAGAGTGAGTAGAATGACTTCAGATGATCAAGAATTTTTAATAGAATGTGATAATGTGTTGAGTATGTTTAAGGAAAGAGCATACCCAAAGTATTTATTAGATGATGTCCTAGAGGTGGTGGTCCAAGGGAGAAAGGAAAGATTTGCTCCAATTTTGGGACAAGATCCACATGCACCGAATGAAGTTTTAAAAAACAATAATTCTACTAATTGGGATAGGGCATACATTTTAGATTATTCTGGTGATTCAGGACCTATTAAAGAAATGATTTCAAGAAAATGGGAAAAGTATGTCCAATTTACCGACCTACCATTGAATGGCCAACCCCCTTTAAAATGTATCTATCATAGGGACTCAAATTTTAAACAAATGTTTGAATTTGACACTTCCCTTTCTAAATGTACAGGTTCCCGTGGGTTTGAGACATACAAATGTGTTTTTTGTTCCCAGTGTCCCCATATAGGTAACAAAAATCCAGTCTATTTGGAGGCAAGAAATAGACTACTCACGAGTAGGGGAAGGTTCAATTGTAACAGTTATGGAGTAATATACCTTGCTACATGTAATCGATGTACCTCCTTTTATATGGGGAAGACAGAAAGAAAACTGAAATGTCGAATTTATGAACATTTGTACGAAGTAAGAAAACAGAATAGTAAAAGTGCTTTATTTAGATATCAAACAATTTGTCCTAATGCAGTATTTTCTTTCTTTGTTTTGGAATCTATCCCCAGGGACATAAGGGGAGGTATGTGGGAGGATAAATTGGAATATAAGGAGTTATATTGGCAGATAGTTTTAGAATCCAATAAGCCTCCGGGCTTAAATGATTTTTTATCTATCAAACCAGTACTTAAACTGAGATCAGCCAAACTCTGACAAGTTAATTGTATTTCCTACTAATGTCATAAGAGGGCAGTGTTGTAACAAATATTATTTAGGAATTTGAGCCTGGTTGACCAGTTGTTATAATATATTTTTTTTATTTTAAAAACATTTTCATTTAAATAAGTATGTTCCATAAAATGTTTTACATGTTTTTAAACATGTGTTATAAACTTGTTTTTATGTACAATACAAATGTATTCAGAATACAGGTATCTATGTGCCTGACTTCTCTCATGGTTGCAAAGAATGTGATTGATCAGTTTTTTTCATTGGATAGATCATTATACTATTAGTTGCATAGAGTATATAAATTATTAACTAATTGTTATTGACGTTTTGATTCTGAGGAAGAGGTTTTCAAAAACTTACAAGATTATTTGCATTAGTTTGTGGTTTTAGTGGAAGTGTATACCATCGGAATAAATAAACTTTCATTATTTTTTATCCGTTTGTGTTGCGGGCCCTCTATTGGAGTTTCCAGGCGAATTTTTTGAGGTTACTTGTTACAGTTATCGCCTTCATCTCTTTTTTGTATGGATTAGGGTAATGACTAGCTGTTCCAGTTCATACCAGTCCTGTCATCAGCATAAATGGTAGAATTAGTATCATTAAGAATTCCAGTGATTGCTGGGTCGCATTGGGCACTTACTTCACAAGCCTTAAATGCTTTGTAAAATAAGCTTTGTATGTGCATGGAGGGGAGGAGCAAAAAACAATTCCTGTTTGTTCTTACTGCTTATTTATTTATTATTAACCAATTTTTAAATATTGTTGATTGTTAGGCATTCTGATTAGCACATATTACGATTCATGTCAGGGGACAGAATTTCCAAACAAAGAAGCACAGAGTTTTTTAAGTCTCTAAATAAATCTACATCTGACATAACCATCTTCCAACTGCTAAGAGTAGCCAGAAAACACAGTCTCTGCGGAACATGGAATATGTATTTATCATACTTAGTAGTCTGTTCATGTCAGCAAAAGAAGGGCTTACCATGCTGGTGATAAATGGGGTTGTTTTGGACCTTGTATTTCCAATCAAGAGGGAGGCTAGATAGTTGGAAGCTTTTCAACATGCTTTTATTATTTATTTATTTATTTATTTGCATCTACTTACCAGGGATGTCCAACTGGACAAAAACCCTTGGTCCGGCATACATTTTGGTGGTGGAAATGAATGACAGCATGAAAGGGCTTTAAGAGTGGTACTAACTCATTGTATTATGGCCACATCCTTTTAAATGCCACATCCTTCCTTTTAGAAAATTCAGTTGATTCTGCATCTTGTTGGTCTCAAAGCTAACAATAAATCAAACTGGAGCAGTGGCTCCAACGACTTGAAACAAGATTCCAGGGACAGTAGCACTGAGTACAAGAGTACAGCTGACAGAGTAGGCTGCTAGCAATAGCCCTTCCAGTGCTCCTCACCCTGGCACAGCTGCCCTCAGACCTCCCACAGCAGTCAGTCTGAGAGATAGCAGAACAATATTCTTCGCATTTTGGTCAGCTGGATGTGCAAGGTGAATGAAAAAATGATACTGATTTGAATTGCTGTTGGCATATAGCCTCCCCTACCAATGAGCTTGCATTCAAGATACCATACCTGTTGAAATAAATGGTATGCTGGGATGTATAACCAAAGACTACATCAAAGCCATGTCACTGAGCAAGAAAATCTGCATTATGTCCATTTTTTTATTATTCTCCAAAACATCAGTAGACATAAGCTCTAGCTTAGACCTCAGCAATCTTATTCCTGTCCTTGTAGAAAAATATTTATTATATTTTCCATTCATTTTCTCTTCCTTCTGCTCCCTTGGCCTGTCATTAAGGCAACTGCAGTTCCCTTAAAACTGCATAATTAGTGGCTCATTAAAAACTGAGGTAGTAGTTCACGCACTACTCACACACATAGCTCTAGATACTGACATCACTGAAAATACCCCAGGCCACCTAAATCTACTCTAATTCCAAATTTATGTTTGGTTATAAAAAATACACTGCAACATGGGACACATTCCCTGTTTATTTATTTATTTATTTATGCATGGGTTTATTTATTTATTTTATTTTGTTTTGTTAGCTGGGTAAATATCTGGTCCAAGAAACATACTCAGCCATGATCCAGCCCAGAAGGTAAGTACAATTACAGATACAAGTAAAAATAGCAGATTATTACCTTCACTATGATATAAAAATAAAAGCATAGCTACACATTACAGACAGAAAACTCATAAGCACTGTTACGTTGTCCCGACTCTGGGCCAGCAATCAAGGAGACTCAATCCACACCACTGACTCCGGTGAGGGATGGTCACTAAGAGTAAAGATGGATTCACACAGTATTTTCAGATGCAGTTCCCTGCACCAAGTACAGTTTCCCTTAAGAGCACACAAGGAGCACTCTCCAGATTTGGGGCTGGACTTCCTTACTCTCTCCAGGCCCACACAAAACTCCACACTGACCACTTTAGAGCTCTATGTCCCTGTTCCCAGTAGCTGACACACACACTTGAATATGCGAGTTTTACACACACACATACACACCTGGAAAAGCTGGCACAGATTTACTAGCTGTGCCCCTTTCTGCCCAGACTCAGTGGTAATCAGGCTGCCACCAGTCAACTATTTTGTGACTCTTACTAAGGGTACGCAATTATACTGTGTGCAATTAATAATAATAATGCAGTATGGCCAGAGCAGCAAGGTTTTCAGGAGCGGCCACAGTGTCACCAAAATAACCATAAGTACTCTCAAGATATTAAAAGCATTCTCTAAAGGACCAGCCACAATAAAAGGTATTAAAATATTTTATAATAAATAATAAAACAGAAAACAAGAGAATACTGAATACAATAAACAACAGAGTTCAAACACAGAGATTTCAAAAATAATGCAGATAATATAGTTTCGCACAGTTACAGAAAACAATACTAAACTATATCCAGCCACAACCCCTTTTTCCCATTTTGCAAAAGGGGGCAGGGTGCCACTTCAACAGTGGCAATCATTTTGAGCAGAGGTTTACACTGCCGGGTGGCTAGCCCTGCTATGGTAGTTCATCTGTGCCACTCAGTCCT
Source organism: Protopterus annectens (assembly GCF_019279795.1). Taxonomy (NCBI): domain Eukaryota; kingdom Metazoa; phylum Chordata; order Ceratodontiformes; family Protopteridae; genus Protopterus; species Protopterus annectens. Next base: position 1,429,608,583 of record NC_056728.1, read on the forward strand.
ACAGCTAATTTAGAGCATTCAATCCACCTACTACATGTCTTTGGAATGTGGGAGGAAATTAGAGCATCCCAAAGAAACCCACATGACTGCAGGGAGAACATGCAGACTCCACACAGAAGGCATCCCAGCCAAGAATTGGACCAGAGAACCTCTTGCTGTGAGGTAAAAATGTTAACCACTTCACCACCACTATTCTTGCTAGATGCCCCTGTCTAACTAAAGAGTCATTGTTCCCTGACTACTCACTAAAGCAAAGCAGACTGATATGTGCTTTGTGTCTTACCACAGCAAAAGCCAGATGATGTCTCTCTGTTTCAGTCTCTCAGACTGACTGAATCTCACTCTCTGACTGTGGATGTGTGAGATATAAATCCTGTCAGAAATCGTTCCTGTCAGATTCTAAAGTGCTGCTGCGAGGGTTCTGAAGAGTTCAGCTGGTGAGAGGATGACATCACCTCTGGTCACCTGACTCCAGTACAATACACACACAGAGCTTTACTAAGATCTGTGGCAGCATCTGAAAGCTATAACACAATTTCAAACTTTCCACCCTTCTAGGGTTCTGTGATAAAACATTAACATTTGATCAGTTGCAGCAATACAACCTAATACACATTTATACATTTTTTGACACAGGTAACTTTACAAGTATATATATTTTTTTAACATCAGCATCTGTGCAAATCAGAGAGATAATCAAATGACATATGGGAGAATTCAATAAAGCCTACATGGAGTAATTTTCCATGTTGGCATAATGGTATGGGCCCAACACGAAAACTGGCTGGCGAGCGATCCGATAAAGAGAGCAGAGGGATGTGCATGAGCATGCAGACATGGAAGTGTCCATGGAATGCAAATCACATCATAAGCTGGTGAAATCCATGGAAATGAGGGTGATTTGTGATCCAGTAAGCAGAAAGTCACCCGTGTAGGTGCCATGTTGGTGTCAGAAATGTACAAGGAAAAAAAATGTGTACCGAAATGTAAATTTTAAACAGGGGCTGTAAAAGCCCAGAAAGAAGGTTGCATCTTGCACTGTAGGCATGCAAATAGCCAAAACTATGGCCAGTGAGTCCAAAAAGCAATGCACATCAATAAAAATATTAATGTTTTAATACATATATTAAATTGCGTGGAGTGCAGCAACGTGCAAACATGCTGTTATGCAAAAAAAAAAAAATTAATATGTTGAAAAAATAAAAATAAGACATTTGCAAAAATAATGCATTATAGTACCTGTATGCAGAGTGTACAATGGTAGGTTGCACTGGCTGCTAAAGAGGCAGACCCTAGAGTAGTGAAGTATCCAGGCTATATTCAAGTAGGTGTTTGCAAATGAGCTGGATTACTGAATAGCAAAAATGGCTGCTGTGTCCGCAGATACAACCGATGCTAAGGCTAGAACCATGTAGGTAGTAGTAGAACAGGTAGCTGACATCAAATGTGGGTGTGTCATGCTATGTTTAAGTGGATTGGAGCTCAGTGGCGCCTGTTAGCGGTCAGCTAAGGACAGCTAAGCAGGGGGGGGTGTCTGATGCTGCTGAACTGTGTTTAGTCCCATGGTGCATGTTTTAGCTGGTTTAAGAAAAGCTGAGTGTTCCCGTGCATGAGGGAGTGTACAAACTAGTGAGCACTCTTTATATTAGTGGTGCGGATTTGCGTGATGCAGTGCTTAGCAGTGAAAGAATTTAAAAAAAAATAAATAAATAAAAAGAAAATAGCTAGAGGAAGCCAATCAAGTATTAATGACTGATAAGCCCGGTTCAACAGACACTGGCCCATTCAAACCCCCAATGATATACCTGTCAGGTGGAATGCATCATAGTGAGCCAATCACACAGCCTGCATTGGCAGCACACCACTATAAAGTATGCATGCATCATATAATCTGATTTTTCCCACATACTCTGCACCATTGGAGTACACACTCAGGAATTTTTAATTGACAAAATGATAGGGGCTGCTGCTGCTCTGCTACATCTGTATGTGCTAGAGGCTGAGGTCAGTGCTGATGCCGCTGCTGACAATAAGCCTAGACTGAGAAGGAGAAGAGTGTTCAGGCCCAGGGTAACTTCCAGGGTCTACATGAGCTGGAGATTGTAGAGCACTACAGAGTAGACAGGGACATACTAGAAGAACTCACAGAGTTCTGCTGGCCTCAGCTCCTACCCAGAGCCAACACAGGGGAACCCATCCCAGTGGAAGCAAAGGTATGTGTAGCCCTTAGAATATTAGCTACAGGTACTTTTTAAAGACCAACTGGAGACATAATGGGGGTCTCACAGGCATCTGCATCCAGGGTACGCCACCAGTTCCTGGATGCCATGCAAGCACATGCCAGTGAGCACATTTATTTACCCCACTCCCCTGAGGAGAGGGCCAGCAATATGCATCTCTTCCACCATGTAGCACACTAACCTGAGATACTGGGTGCCAGAAACTAGACTCATGTACACATCAAAGCACCACCCGGTGAAGAGGTTAGAGTCTATGACAACTGTAAGGGGTTATCATTCCATCAACTCCCAGGTCATGTGCAATGCCCAGAGCATTATCATGAATGTGTGTGCTGGCAGCCCTGACAGTTATCATGACTCGTACATCTGGCATGCATCCCAGCTGTACCAGATGTCTGCCGGGGGGACATCCTGTATGGCCATCTACTGGAGGATGTTGGCTACACACTGGAACCATGGATGATGACACCCATTAGAAATGCACACACATCTACTGAAGAACATCATAATGAGGCACATGCACAAACTAGGAACATCATAGATCATATGTTTGGAGTGCTCAAGTCACGGTTCCACTGCCTTGATATATCTGGTGGAGCCCTGCAGTACTCTTCAGCCACATGTGCACACATATTCACAGTATGTGCAATGCTGCACAATATGATCCTGCAGAAACAGCTGTGGCAGGAACATCACAGGGAAGGGAAACACAGCCCCCCACCAGTGCCAAGGTCCCTACAGCCACAGGTGGACACGGAGAAGGAACCCCCTGAGCCTGTCTCTGTAGGCAGATGTAGGCATACCCAGTATGCCCTGGCCTTGGCAAAGAGGCAATGCATAGCACATGCACTGACATCCTAGGGACCTAGGAACTGACACCTCACTCTGACTCACATGCATACTAAAAAAGGATGTCAGCCACAACACACAACCTATACCTTAACATGTATTGGCTGTGTACTGCATGCATCCAACAGAGTCAGCCCTGAAGCACCATTATATCAACACTAACCATCTGAAGCCCAGAGCAAATATACAGGGTGCAAGGCTGGATATCCTGCAAAACAGGTACAGTCAGAGGGGTGTGTGTGTGTATGTGTGTGTGTGTGTGTGTGTGTGTGTGTGTGTGTGTGTGTGTGTGTGTGTGTGTGTGTGTGTGTGTGTGTAACAGTTATAGCATTTTAAGGTCATGTGCCTGTTAATCCCCCAGTGGCAACCTTTACAGCACCTGCAGATGCCATTCACCTGAATAGTAGTGGCAGACACTGCAAAAACATATAAGCTCCTTGACGCATGCGATATGTATATAGTGCTATAGTATGCACAACTAGACAAGTAGGAGTTCTACTCTCAACAAAGGCAGTTCATGAGTGTGTGTGCATTTGTGTGTGTTCATATACTCACTTGTAGCCATGTGATTGTGTTAGGGCCATCACCTCTCCCACTGTGCAGGTTGCAGTCCATGTTTGGCCATGTGTATCCTATGAAAACAACTAAAACAATACATATATTCCAAGAGTGTAGGACAATAAACATATCTTACATTTGTGTAATAGTTGTATAAAGCAGTCATTTTACATCAGAAACACCTTAATGTTATGAGAAATAGCATAATCTAGGCAAATGCTACACAAGTAAGCTGTCATATTGGCAAAAAAAGAGAAGTCCTGTCCTTTGCACTTGCCGTGGGTATGGTTTGTCCTGGCAACTCTCATGATACTACAAGAAGTGTCCCATAATGGCCATTTCATAAGATGGCAACCCTTGCCTTTGTGTGTGCAATATGTATACATGCTGAGGCCCTGTGAGTAGCTGCTGCCCCTAAATAACCCACATGTATCTAGGCATGAATGCTAGCCACCAACACTCACATTTGTAGATACTGACCAAGGCTGTGGCGACTGTAAGTTGTGTGCTGTCTGTCATTGACCCACCAAATGATGTTAACATGCTGCAGCAGGGTGATAACATTAAGTACAGACTGGTGCCAAGGTCCTGGTCACAAGCTAAATGCAGAAAACTGTACCATTATACCATTCGGCAAGCACAAGGCCCCACTGTTTGCCACAGCAATGGAAACTCCTTGAACACACAACTTGTGTTGAGAGACCTGGGTACTCAGGTTGATAACAATGTTGCATTCAACCAACATGTAGCGGCAGTGGTCAGAAGAGCCTTGTATGTGGTTCACCTCATAGGTAAAGGGATTGCATCCAGAAAAAATTTGGTCATTACCTCTGTATAGTCCTCAGTCAGTGGACCAATAATTTACTACAACACCATGTTTGGTATGTACCTATCCAGACATCTGCACCAACTGGAAAGGCCATGGTAATACTCACAAAGGTAATCCATGGCCTCCAGCACCTGTCCCATGCAGACAGGCTCAAATCAGTAGTGCTCCATGGGGTATTGGAAAGGTTGCCTAGAGGTGGACTGTGTCATGCCTACAAGGCAATGTTGGACCCTGCCTTCAACAGCTGCCCCATATATGTGAGTTTAACTCCTCATGTATTACCAGCATGACAGGCCTGAATCTAATATGTGACATCAACACAACCTTCTGGAGGGACAGATTTGTCTCCCAGAGGCTGCCCTGTCTCAGGAATGCTCTTCCCATACACGTCAAACAGAGTACCATGCAGACCCTCTTCAAGTGCAACTGTGATGAGTGGATGGAAAACCACAAATCTGTCCTAGGGGTCCCACCTGTGTCACTCAATGACAGGGGTAACAGGTGCTGATTGATGATTCTGTTGGGGATAAACTAATGGCTAGCCTTGTAAGGGACCCAGGGGCATTACACTAGTAACCTTCTATGATCCTATGAACCTATGATACTACTGAACTCCCAGGTGACATGTATCAAGAGTAGCATGCTGTGTCAAGGGGTATGCATGCAAGATTACACTGTCTACCCCTATTGTGTCTGACACATTGTTCTACACAGACTCACCCAGGTAACCATATACATATACAGCTGTACCTTGGCAAAGTTGCATTTCTGCATTGCCACCATGCCATCCTGAGTTGATGTATGGGCAACAGGTCCCCATGGCATAGACACACAGACACCTTGAACAGAAATAGAAAAAGGTCTGGGAGACAACAGTCAGTCATCAATACTAACAGCAATGCAGCATCATGGAACAAAGGTACATGCACTTTGTTGTGCACTCATGACACATGCCAGCAGACAGCACCTTACACGGCAAAACACTACTGCACTACAAACTGTCATTAACTGTACTATAGTCACCTCATGCATCAGACGCATATTTGTATGTCCCTGCATCGATGGTAGGGATGACAGTGATGTGGCACAGGTATCATCACATGCACAGGGTGTAGTATGGGGTTGCCAAAGGCCTAGGCTGTGCCACACAGTTGACATTGTGTGTGTCTGGAGGGGTGCTGGTAAGCTGGGCAGCTGTGTGTGTCTTGTGGTGACCTGCATGTGACAGTGATATGTGAGTGTGTGCGCGTACATAGTGAAGCCAAGTGCTAGCCCTACACAAGGATATGTTGGGCAATTGTGGAACATACATGGCAGAATGTACAGTTCACTGTCTCTGGCCACAAACACAGGAACTGGCTCTACCAGGAGTGGCACTAGCACTACCATACCCATGGTCAGATGCAGTACTACTTGCTGATGGTGACTGGTGTCTGCCACATCCGTGTTCCTCACAGGACCACCAAGGACCGCGTGCCCTTAGCCTACCATGTTGTGGTGTAGACAGCACCCTCCCTTTGATAGTGTTGGTGGTAATGCCATTATGGGAGTGTGACTGTGCATAGCCACATGGGCTCTCAGCTGATGTTGTTGCTGATCTACGTCCATGTGTCCAGCGCCCTACTTCCAACAAATTTTCAAGCACAGACATTGCATGGTTAAGGAGTGACAATGTCTCACCCCACCATCTGTCCACTACATCAGAAAAATTATGTAAGGCATTACCAAAGCCATGGATGGAGTCATGGATGCCAGGCAGAGATGCACCCATGATCCTGGGTATCTGTTTTGTGTTGCATTCAGAACATGCCTGTGCCTCCATGACAGACCAAAACATGTGTCGGGTGATATGTGATGTGACACCTCTGACAGGTGGTAGATGGGCAGCAGTCCTCCTTCAAGCACCCCTGTCAATCTGCCTGTGTGGAACCTCACCAGCTGTTATGGCTACTGTCTACAGTCACAGATGCCATAGTCACCACACTCTCCTGTTTGATGCCACCACTCTTTGACTGTCCAATGTCTGTGGCCAGAGGGGACTGGGTATGCGTGGGCATACTGACTGTGTACGGGGACATTGGGAGAGGATGTGAGATGTCAACACATGGGACAGATTCAGCCCCCAGCAACCCCACCTGTGCCTCACTATGGCCACCATCATCATCAGAGTCTGATGAGACAATGACATCGGGTTGTGAGGGGGACAAACTCCAACCACCATGGTCACCTGTGAGGAGGAAGACAATATGACTACATTAATTCCTGCACTATTATGTCTGCTGATCCACACACATACAGGTGAGGCACCACGAATGCATTCTACATACCACACATTACTACTGATCCCATGCACAACACAGAAGCAGATCACAACAGACACAGACAAGAGAGACCCTTAACAGCATGAAGTGCAGCTACATCCAGTTAATGTTGCCAGTGCTATACATCTGTGAGACAAGCAACATGTCAGTGTATGTGATGGACCTTCATCTAAAACATAGTGCACCCATTTCTACCATACTAATGCCCCCCTTTAGGCTAGACCTTCACAAAAATACATGCAAATATGTTACAGCTCCTGCAAATATGCTACTGTGATTACCAATGTAATACACTGCAGGGAACCCCTCCACAACTGAGCAAACAAGTATTGCAATATGGCTAAGCTTCACAGTTGTGTCCACAGCAAGCTGGCAGCCCTTAACATGCCTAGGGTATAGATGACCCATAACAAAACAGTTTCACACTCACCACTACAGGATTTTGGACTCCAACCACACCAGAGGTACCTATGGCATTGTGGGGGAGGTATCGTCAGCAGTCACAAATGTGGCATTGGTACAGGATAATATGTGCATATATCAACAAGTATGGTACGAACTGTGATACTGCCCACATTGCTGACATTCACACTATGTATACACACGGGTGCATTACAAACCCCCCCAAATGCACATTGACCTGACATCCATGTACAGGTATGCAGAGGCTGCCAGTATGACTGCTACAGTATTAAAGTGACAACCACAGGAGGCTTACTTGGATACTCCTTCACTATGGAAGCTGTGCCACCACCTGCACAACATATGATGTGATGGATCATTGCGAACTAGTGGCTGAAATCAGGTTTTCCAGGAACTCCTCTGTGGCTGAGAGTGGTTGTTGTGTTGCAGGCCCTCCACCAGTGCCAGCACAGTCCCTGGCCACAGCTGTGGCCCTTTGCTATGCATTATTTATCATATCTGTGGCCCAGTATCGGATCAGCTCGTAGCTCCTTTCCTGTAGCCCAACGTGATTTACAGATGCCATGAAGTCTGGCTACAGTGCAGCATGTTGTTGCTTTTTATGGTGACTCCTCGACAGCAGGATCTGGTGATGGAGTCTCAGTATGACAACTATGGCTTCATTCTCTGCTGCTGAAAATGGTGGGTTCCTACATCTCTACATCACTTCAGAAAGACAAGAAGAGGGGAACACATCACAGGACCACATACATCTCTCTCCATTATGTGCATACCCTTTTGCCAGCACTATCCTCCCCTAACTCCCACATCATACCCCACCTTCTATCACCACAGTATGTATGTGGCTATTAGCAACATAATGGCAATACATCATGTGTTACCCACCTGATCTTGCTGTTTCCTGCTACTTACTGCATGTTCTCTAAGGTGTTCAACAGCATCTTTTCAGTTGCACCTATTATTGCTTGTTTATTGCCTATCTACATTGTATGCAGTAATGTCAGCCTCCTACTTTTGTTTTAAACACCTGGACTGTAGGGACACCCTTTATGTCTCCCTGGACTTCTTCCTTTAGATTCTGGAAAATATGGCTTGACAATGTCTTACAGTTTCCCCTGTCTGCCTGGTTGATATGGGCATCCTGGCATAGTGTAGCAATTGTCTCATGTACACGGACGTCCATCTACAAACACCACCAAGGAACACAATTTGTGAAAGATGCAATGACATTAGGAACCTACAGTCCATGCTATTTCCCTCTCAAGCTCACATATCTGACACAGAAAAGGTTGTCGACAGTACACCTCACACAGCACCCACACCTACACAACACACACCCACATATGTGAGGTCCTCAGCATACACATCCACAAACAAAAGAGGCCTCCGTGGCAAAAACACATGTGAACCCCACAGCCCTCCACAGCACATACCATACATAGCCACTCATCTGTGACCCACAGCCACAAAGGCATCACCATTAGCCAAACATATTAGTCATAGGAGACTCCATTGTGAGACACACAAATGTGCCTCTCACCAGGCTGTATATGGGGAATGTCACAGTTACTTATCTGTCAGGTGCCAGAATCTGCCGTATCACATATGCACTGCTGTTTCTCAACAACAGGTACTGTTTTGAGTCTGTCACAGTCCAAGTTGGTGTGCATCCCCTGAGTCATACCTCCCTGGACTATATGCAGTGAGACATGATTGAGCACACTGATTATGTGTCCCAGGCAGGTTTTTCCCTAGCCTTATGCAGCATTCAGTTGTCACCCAGAATGATGCCACAATACAATCAGGAAATGATTGACTTTAACAATTGGCTTGGTTTCAAGTCCCATTCCAGGGGGATCCAGTACCTGACAGTCCTAGATGATATGATCAACACACCATGATGCTTTGCCAGAGAAGGCCTCCATCAGTCTCAACTGGTCTTCAGGCATCTTTCAATGGTTCTTGCCACCTCCATAGTGCTTTTTTAGTAAAAGTGGTGAGGTTAACACTACCAACATGCAACTGTCTGCACATCACAAATTGAAGGTCATGCTGCTAAACGCTAGGAGTCTAAACAAGCAGTCTTAATCACCCTGGGAAATGCTGACATCTGTGCAGTCACAGACACATGGTTCAAAGCTGCAGAGAGCATCCCAGCCTTACATGGTCAACCATCCTGTCATACAGTCATACCCTAAGGTGTGGGCAATAAAGCCATGGGACATGGGGTTTCACTATATATGAAAAAGATACACACCTAAAGGCTGTTCAAACAGAAAGATCCACAGGGAACACTGCAGGGGCAGCTAACCATTGCAAAGACACCTATTCAAAGTATAGGCAGCTAGTGGCTCCCACATGTGACCAGGAAGCCCATTCTGCCTACATGGACCTGATCAACTCTATCAGGATTTGAGTCTGCACCCTGATCCTGGGTGACTTTATCTACCTAAACATACATTGGAGGACGTACTCATGCCAGCACACAAATACCCAGAGATCCATCAAAAGTGGAAATGCAAACACCTTGCAGCAGCTAGGTGCTAACCCCACATGAGGTGAAGGTCTGTTGGAGTTGATATTAAACAAACTGCATAAAAACTGCAGCATCTTTACAGTATCATCCTCCATGGTCAAACCAACCATAAAGGGGTCACGTTTGCAGTCACTGTCTCCCACAATACCCATTTAGCTAGGATCAGACATACAAACCACTCAATAGTTGAATACGGCCTCCTGAGGGATGGTATAATCAGCTTCGCAGCCCCCACCCCCTCTATAGGAACTGGCACCAATATCCAAAAATACACAAAAGTGCTATCTGTACATTTGTATACATGCATGGTGTCATGTATACCCGACAGGATTACATCATCCTCTGCAAGGATATGTAAACCTGTATGGTGGGCATCTGCAATAAATAGTGTTTATAACAGGGATGACATACTGCTGTCTGAGGCAAAGAAGGTGCAGGTGCCCAATTTGAAGCAATGTCTTCTTAGCCTGCACAAGCAAATAAGAGCACTACTGGAATCCTGAAAAAGCAAACCCTGAGCCCACATTGATGACATCCACTACAGACAATCCTATCTCCTTTTTCACATATCTCTGCAACATCAAAGGAAGCACTCAGATCTGCTCAGTAGTGGTGGTCAAGGAAACCAGATATACAAGTGCTGTAGGTATAGCATACTTGATGCCTGACAGAGTCAGTGTAAGCTTCACCCCCTGTCCCCCCATCAGTACATTAGGACATCCCCAGTACCTGCCCCCTTCTCCTTATATGTAGGGAACAGGTCATCATTGCCATCTCATAGTCATGGTATACAGCCACCATGGGAGCCAAGCACAACACAGAATGCATCCTACATGACCCCAAGCATGACCTTACAGCACCAGAAGGCACTGTATTCAACCAAAGCCTGAATACCGCCTTTGTCCCAGCCGAGTAGAGGACACCCACTGTCACTCCTTTACACTAAAGTGGCGCGTCCACCAATCCGGCACATTATAGACCAATTAGCCTAACTAAGTTGATCTGCAAGGCCATGGAACAGTTTATAATGAACCTCATTAACAAGGACATTGGTGACCTCCACACACTCGATTATGCACAGTTAGGCTTTGTCAAGGGGGGTAATCATGTCTGTTACATTTAATTGACCTCTGTGACACAGTCAACAAAGCCATGGATGAGGTGGAGACAGTGCACACTGCCTACCTTGGCCTCGCCAAAGACTTTGCCAGTATTCCCCACTTGCACATAGATGTATGCTCCCAACTAGGCATTAGTCCATATGTTACCAGATGGGTAGTACATTAAAGCACTGACAGAACCCACCTAGTCCACATAGTGGAAGCTACCTCATGCGGAAGATCCACAACTAGTGGTGTAACCCAGTGTTCTGTGTTTGGGCCTCTGTTATGTGTGATTTACCCTTCTGAGGTACAGGGCACAACCAGTGGGCTATGGCTGACAATGTATGCAGAAGAATGCATGTTGGGTGCTGTCACCACATTCCCTAGTGATGTGGGCATCCATCAAGTGAGACTCATGCCGACACATGACTGGCACCAAAAACATGGCCTCAGGCTGCATACCATGAAATGCAGTGTCATCCCCTTTGGGGAGAGTGACATCCCCACATATTATCATAGTACTAAGAACATCCTAAGCATGCAATCAGTCGTGCGTGATTTGTGCACGCAGGTTGATGGCAACATGACATTTGACCACCATGTTGGTTCTGTTGTAAGGAAATCCTTCTACATGGCCCACCTCATATGTAAGGGACATGGAGTTCATAAAACCCTTGTAATCCCCTCTAATAAGGCCCATTATTGAGTATAATGCCCCTTTCGACATGTACCTTGCAAAGTACATGCAGCAGTTGGGGAGATCACAGAGATTCCTCAGGAGGGAACTCTAGGGCCTCAAACATCTACCATACACAAATAGGCTATAAGCCCATCCCTCTACCCAGTTTCATACTTATTCCTCAGAGGTGACCTCTGTCTGGCATACAAGGTGATCACAGACTCCACCTTGATGGGACTGCTGCACAACTGCGAGTCAAGCTCCACTCTATTAACCCACACACACACCCTCAACCTAATCTGTGACATCAACAGGACTTGTTGGTAGGTCAGATGTGTGTCCCACGCACTCACTCACCTGTGGAATGGACACCCTGTCCACATCAGGAAGAGTACTCTTTTACACCTTTTCAAGCGAAACCTGGATGATTAATAGGACATACATCCTTGGGATACTACCTGTGGGGGATCTGGCTGTCACATACCAGACATGTCAGAAAACAGTTGTGGTACATTAATATCTGGTACTGTATTCATTCCCTTAAGTTGCATGCTCAATATCTACACTCTGTTGCTAAGGTGGCGCCTGTGTTGACCCACTACTACTGGCTATAATTTCCTGTACTGCTATGGGGAGTCAACAGGTATGCTATCCATAGCACTCAGGCATTGAGATACAGGTGTGGAGTACACAGTGACCTATCCTCAATATGTCAAGAACAGTCAGGGACACCTAGACAATGTTTGAACTATGCCTGTGTGACATTCACAGACTGAGAGGAGCAGAATGACAGTACATCATGTGATATGCCAGTTGTATCCACCAGTACTTACTGTCACTTTTGCCTAATACACAATCCAGTAGCATTCGTACATGAGCTAACCATTGCTGGAGGGACTCAGCGGCCAGAGTTGTGATCTCTGTCACAGCAGACAGAGCCAAAAGGGAAGCCTGTAGGTGATGGACAGCTAACAGCAACATGTCATTCCACAATATGTACTACAGACCTAGTGTTTTAATACCTATTTCCCATTACTGCATCCCACAATCTGCATACCATTACATGGGGAATTATATTACATACCTGGTATAGTACTGTATTCCTTTATGTACAGAAATCCTGTGGTATAATGCTAGGATTGTGCAGTCTATCTTCATAAACCAAGTCACAGACCTGTGTACCACAGGTAGCAGCTTGCCTTTTGTAGGTAATGTTCATGAACAGGTGACTGCCTGTGCACAAAACTGTTGCTCACACTTGCTAATTGCATCTAGAACAGCTAGGTTGCATTTTCATTAGCCAATGGCATGGCAACACAGTGCTATATTTCAGGCCTTCATGAAGGCCTTGGCCCTTTTCCTGGCTAATGAGAAGGACATTATCAAGGTGTGGGGACTAGAGCACCACAGAGGGTAGGTAGAAATACTGTCCACTGTTTGGATTTATGTGGTATGTCCACAGAGTTGCATGCTATGTTTGGGCATTGTGAACAGGCTTTCTGCTTATGTGGCAGTATAATATTTAACAATGTGGGTTGAGGTCAGTAAGGAGACAGACAGATGTGAGTGTCACACATCATTTGCATCAGAATATGCATGCTGCTGCAGTAACCACTAGACTATCAGCTGTGCATGTTTGTATGGGGAGACTGTGACACATGTCCCTGTCACTTGACCACCCCCCACCCTTTATGCATGGGTGTTGTGTGGATTTCCTGTTCTAGGTGTTTGAGAGGTATGGTAAGTCTGCAGCAGGTAGCTATACATACTGATGCATACATTGCAGGCTGCAGCTGCTGCATTCTGCCCAGGGGTCACACTAGGGATTGTGAACACATTGTGGGACATCAAGCTGTATATGCCAGTGCAATGTCAGCTCTGTTGTCACAGCATAGCCAGGTTGAGTATACCCATAACAGTCCAGGTGAGGCATGTGTCTCTGGTACATATGTTATGTAATAGTGTAATTCAGAGAGTGGTAGGTGACATTTATTACACCTATACATATCTGTGAAGTGATCCCAACCTGCAAGCCTTTGACGTGCTAATATGGGTGGCAGTGACTGCAATAACAGCAACCAGTTCTGCTGGAAATTGCAGGGCTCAGTTATTTATTTGTTGTATTGACAAGCATGTACTTGACATGCAACAGACTGGAATGAAAACCAGGACTGTGGGTGCCAAAATGTAAAGCATGCTAGGAATATAACAGATAGAGCTACTGAAGAAATATTATAGCAGCTGTATTTGCAAGACATATGTGCATGCATACAGTGTGTTACACAGGATTTGCATGAACATGTGTGTTTGGATGGGTATGACATGTGACAATGACTGTCTGTCATGCTTTTGTAACCTCAATCTGCACTGACTTGCCAATACATCAGCAAACAGAATAAGTTTTGTGACAGCTGCTCCAAAAGTAGGTGGCCCGACTGTAAACATTCTGCAACAGTCTGTGCAGTTGTCAGCTATACCTGATATCGTATGCCTCATGTACATCCATCAACATGTATTTGGTTGTGTACTGGTTTGTTGTCTGTATCACAGTCCCACGTACACTGTCATTTTTCCCATTATATGTAAAAGTAGTGTGTCACTGGCAGTCAGGATATGTTTATAGAAACACCTGCTATTCATCAGAACTTAGTGGCCTAGTGGGCTAATGCACTATGGTATAGTTGACAGGGTCCAAGGTTCAAACCTTGGAAGGTGCAATTATTTTTGCTGATGTGCATCACTGGCACTCAGGATATGGCAGAGGTGATTATTTTGCTAATGTGCACAACAGTGTCAAGAACATATAAGGTGATTAAAGCAGTTTTAAGTAGTTTAAGTGGGTTTAAGTGGGTTTGTATGATGCGACGCAATGCTTCACTCTGCTTAGCTCCTCTTAAACCCACGCTAATTCCAAAAAGAAGAAAATAAAAAGGGGGTGATAAGGAAGCGGTGAAATGGTGAGAAACAGGTGGGAAAACCAATTTGAAAGGCAGGTAGGGATGTGCAGGATGGGTGTAGGAAAGGACCATAGTTTTCCATTTCTTGTACAGCAACAGCTGTGTAGATTGTGGACAATTTGGCATTAGGAGCTTCACATCCCAGAGAAAGGGGTGTGGGTAACATAACTTTGCTGACTAGTTGCTGTAATTATTGATTGTGGGCAGTGTAGGTGTGGGTGAAATGGATAGCTATGTATGGGGCGATATTTTTTTTGTGGGACAGATGCCCATTTTTTAAGGAGAGAGTGGAATGTTGGGGAAGGGATATATATACTTGTGGGGAGGTAAGTTGGGTAGGAGAGGGAGCATTTTCAAACAGACAAGACAGCAGACATGAGCAGTGTATGACACATGAGGGGGATAAACACCTTAGACAGGGAGGGTGTTGTGAAATCGGAGAACCAAGTGCCTCAGATGGCAGCAGTGGGACTGAGCTCCCCACCCATGGGCAATCACCACTGCTCCTTCACTGCCCTGAAGGTGGCTGTGCTGGGGTCCGGGTGTCAGGGCCAGCCTGCCCCTCCAGGTTGGCCAGTCTGCCCTCAATCTGGTGCTGGTGATCATCCAAACCATGCTGGACAATCCTGAGCATCATCCCTGGTAGATGTCTATGGGCAACCACTCCCTCTCCGTGCCCACTCCCGAGGGGAGGAATGGGCCCCGTCCCCTAAGGTGGTTCTGCCTATAGGTGAAGTAGGACCAGTGGAGGGGGCAGCTCCAGGTTGGGTCACAGACATGATGGGACCTGGTGCCATGGCTGGCTGAGGTAGGGTAGGAGGATCACCAGGAACTGGACTACCCAGTTGAGCTATGGTGTTGAGGTTTTTCAAAGTGTATAGGTTAGTAATGAAGAGAACATGTGGTTAGTTGTAACAGCATGCCAGAACAAATCACATAACCCAGTAAAGTGATATTGCATACCATATAGAACACAACAATAATTGGGATAACAGCATTGTAACAGCATGCCAGTTACAGTTATGGCATAAGGCCAACAACATAGGTAATTCAAAAAGGTATGTTAGTATGCAGCCATTGCAATACATAACAATTATAAAACAAAAGGCCCAAAATAATATTTTGAGAACAACATATGTTAAAAGTAAACCATACCCGATGTATAAGAATAATAAATTATGATGCAGATAAGGGGTGTGGGAGAGAGAAATACATGCTATTACTACCAGTATAGACTATATTGTTTGCAACAGAGTTCTTATATACTCTGCAGGTCTGTCCTTAATTTATGTATACAAGTGCCCTATTGCTTCTGTAGCACCTACATACCTCTCAAGCTATCCTCATGGGACAGTATGGGCCAAGCATTAACACCTACAGGCACACAGCTACATGGGTACTATTACATGTCTTGGGGAGCATACATGGCTACCAAGGTGTACTGTGGACTGATGTAGTGTGACTGTGTTATTGAGATAAATCAAGTGGCTGTTAAATCTGTGCCCCAGGGATTTAGCAAAAGTGATCACAGTCAATGAGAGCATGGCACTTGAGAGACATGTATTGTGTACAGTACAAAGAGTTTATGCTTATCATGTCAACAGGCATGGGATTAGACTATCAGCAGACATTCACAGACACACCAGGCATACAGCTGTACCAAGATTAAACAGTTTTATGTGTTTTTAATAACTTGTATTAGTATTGTACTTGTTGACTTTTTATTTAGTGCAGTCTTATCACCTTGCTGAGCAACGCTGTTAACACTCTGGTACATCTGGACACACAAATTAGTAACCCATTTGAACTGCTACTACAGCCACTTATTTACCTGTAATTCCTGTGGGGAGAACATCTGTTAACAATGCATAATAGTTTCTATCAATATTTAGTAGTACTTGTCCCTGGATTCAAACCCCGGTCTGTCTGCGACAAAATGTATATCATACCTAGCATTTATCGCACTGAGTTACTGCTGAATGTTGATTGACTAATATATGCTTAGCACTCACCTAGTAACAAACTGTGACCTGGTAAAAGAGGTAGAGTGTCATACAAAACTGCAGTGACACTCCAACCATGACCCTGGACTCCAAAGTGCCCCACCACTGCACCCCAAAGCTTGCACCCTCTCCAACACCTGCCATAGTCTCTGCAAGATCAAATTCCAATAGATACTGGCTGTAGTCTCACCTGTTGCACTTAAATAAGGCTGCTTACCCACTCCTTGCTGCCACTGGGCCATTTTAAAAAATGTAGCACTCTGCTTAGCACTACGCAAACTTGCTGAGCTCATCCTAGCAGTGATTAAACTGGCAATGTTTAGCAATGCTTAGCAGTGTGCAAACCAGCTTAGCTGAGGTAAGGACTGCTTTAACGGGGTTTCCCTAGCAGTGCCCAAATCAGCTAAGCGGAGCAAGGTATTACTAAGAAGTGCTAAAACAGGTCCTGTTTAAGCACTGCTTGGCTTGGATTAGCAGTGCTTAACTGAGCTTATCTAAAGGCAAACCACATTTAAAAAAATAATAACTAAGATTAAATTATTTGTTCATTACTACTAGTTTATTATGTGTATATATTGCACTTCTATATTTCCTGACCATATGTTTTTTTTAATTTCTTTATCTTGGAGTATGTATTTTAACAGGTCGTGGTGGTGCAGTGGCTAGTATTGTCGCCTCACAGCAAAAGGTTCTCCCGTTCGATTCTTGGCTGGAGCGCCTTCTGTGTGGAGTCTGTATGTCCTCCCAGTGGTCGAGTGATGTTAAAGGCTTGCAGGTAGGTGTATGCATGAATGGGCGTGCCTTCTTTGAAGCTTAGGCGTTAGGCTGGCAACTCAGCACCGTAAAAATTCACTGCCAATCATTAGCAGATAGGAGTTCAGCTGTGGCGACCCCTAACCAGGAAAAGCCGAAAGACTTTTATCTTGGAGTATGTATTTTAGGTATTGTAGACTTGTGTGTAACTGGATCTTTTCTCCTCAGGTCTCTACTGATAATAGGCTTCTGGCCTAGTGGGACTAACCCAGTTAACATATGTCAATACATACATCAATAAAATAAAAATTAATTTATAAATTTGCTATCAAATGTAAAAGCTGAATGCCTTGTCTGCGTATCCGAACCATGTACCTACTGCACACAGGGCTGTGACTGTAACCATTCAGCTACATGAATATGATGACTACTATTATACATTTCTATATAGCTCTCAACTATGTTTAAGCACTGCTGGGCACCACGCAACACAGCGCAAACACACTCAGCTATGCTTAAACATGACCTTTAAAGTTAAAATTAAAAGTATCCAGTTTTTATTTTTAGATATCTGGCACATGTCTATTGCTAAGCCACGCACCATGCAAACACACACACACACACACACACACACACACACACACACACACACACACACACACACACACACACACACACACACACACACACGTGAAATAAAATATTTAACTTTTAGATTTCAATGCCATCTGGCACTTTGGCAGTGCAGGGGGTGTGTTACTCATCTCTCGACACTGTAACACACCCCCGACACTGATTCAGTAACCATGTTATACGGCTTTCCCTCAGTAGCATGCCTTCATTAATATGCAAGGCGCGCTGCTGAGGGGGAATTGCAGACACGGCCACAGTACCCTCTGTGTAGGACTTATGCAATTCCTACACCACGAAGTTTATTAAATCCCCACAATAAACTTTTTCTTCACAAAACTCCAGCTGGCTGTGCTGGCATATGCAGACATGTGCTACCTTAACCTCCCTGGCACAGATGGCACTACCACATATCATCACAAACACAATAGGCAAAAACAGCAATGCCCACCTAAATGAATTCCTTAAAAAACAACTTATTAGTATGAAAATGTTAAAACAAAATAATAAAATACAGACCTTAATCACAGTTATCGAGTCAGAAAGCAGCATTACCAGCAAAACACACCCATGTGCAATATCTAAACTAAAAATAAAACTCAGAACAACTGGTGAAAACTATTCAGAATGCACTCCATTTGTAAAAAAAATGATGCAAACTTCCTAAAGTGTTATTCAGCACAAGCTTAGGGAAGTAATACAGGCAGGTTTAAGTCAATGGGAAACAGTTTTCTGATGTAAAAATACTTCAAAATTGGTAAATGGAATACATTGTAGCCTGGTTTATTTGTCCTGCAGAACTAAAATACTGAAATGACTAACTGAGAAGTCACTGATCATAAAACTTGTTCACTAAACCTACAATCCCACAGTAGAAATATTTCATATAGCCATAAACTAGATACAAAAACACACACACACACACACACACACACACACACACACACACACACACACACACACACACACACACACACACACACACACACACACACACACACACACACACACACACACACAAAGACTGTATACTCAAAGGAAAGAATATCAGAAGAGCAAACCTGGCTACTCAAAAATGTAGAAGCTCAAACAGAATGGGAGAAACACAATGCCTTTTTTTGCACTGGCAAGCCCTCCTACATGCCACATGTGAGGGGGCTGCACCACATTACTCCCTACTAATAATATATACCAACTCAGAGATCACATTACAGTGGGGGAGTGAGAAAAACCCTCATCCCCACTGTACCATGATTTTGCACAACGAAGGTCCATGCCGTTCAAGCTTCTGGGCTTTTGTATATCCGGGCTTCTTGATCTTCTGATGTTTACTTTTTAGCGAGTTCTGTGGTTTTTTGCTGATATATATATATATATATATATATATATATATATATATATATATATATATATAGATAGATAGATATTTTTAATTTTTATTTATTTATTTAACATTTGTTGACCGGGAATGTCCGACTAGGTTCCACAGAGCCTATTTTCAGCAGAGACCTGGGGAGAAATGCTCCAGATGTGTGTATATATATATATATATATATATATATATATATATATATATAGGGTTCTACCTGACTTCTATATATATATATATATATATATAGACATATACATACATACACACACACACACACACACACACACACACACACACACACACACACACACACACACACACACAAGTAATTTGGTTTGGCTAGGTTTGTGGGAAGAGGCAGCTGCTGGCATGATCAATGGTCAGAATCAATTTTGCAGATGTTACTAAATCTATCAGACTCACTACTTGCACTCTGGAGGAGTCTGGTGCACTTAGAAGTAGAGAAGGGCACACTGCTGTCTGGAGAGCTATACCTCAAGAAAGTGAGAGCACTGGAGACCACATCCCTACAGGAGTAACAAAGAGAAGGAAGAGTGTTGTCTTTTGGTGTCATTCCTTGGACCTAAGGCTTCCTTCATAAATCAATAATATGAAATAGATCCAATTTGGTAAAACTCTTGTTTCACTTGCATCTATATCAGAAGCAACAAACTTACTGTTTGTTTGCCATATTTTCCAGTGTCACTTGCCTAAACCTCTAACAGACTTTATTTTCACCTTAAAGTGATGTGTTTAAATGTTATCCCGTAAGTGCCATTACATGATTTGCATGCTGAGGTTCATCAGCTGAGTATTCTAGGCACAACCACAAATAATGCCGTTATGTTGAAGGTCTTATTTAAGAACTGCTGCTTAACCTAGAGTTTCCTGATCTCTTGTGATAAACTAATGTTTATTTGACTTCTTCAATCTGATTTTAGTATCTGTCAAAGTTATTGAGTTCTTGTTAATTTCTAAGACTGTTTCTTATTTTGCAGCATTGGCCACCAATCCTGCTACAGAAGAAAGGGAAGACTAAACTGTCTTTGTTATGTCCTTGCAAAGCAAGAAAGGCAGAGAGCAATCTGGTTTTGCTTCTTGCACCTGTTGCCACAGAGAAAGACACAGAATTTGCTGCTTTTGTTATCTGTAAGCACTGGCACAATGAAAGAGAGCAAGAACTATTTTGCAATTGCAAATTGTATATTCACACTGTTAATAAAAGAGAAAGGAGTGCTGGTAATTAGACAAAGCAAGTGAAATGTGAGTAGTGATATATTGCCTCAAAACAGTAATTGTTAGTTACCCATTTAGAAGAGAAAAAGAGAAATGTGCTTATTATGTTGACATTGTGAAATGTTTGATTTTCCTGTTTAGCTGGTCATAAAAGTGATTTAAAAAAAGTTTGACTTCAACCTGTCACTATTCAGACTGGTATTATGTCTCTCTCTATCTATCTATCTATCTATCTATCTATCTATCTATCTATCTATCTATCTATCTATCTATATGTCAATGCATGTTATACCAGTATATCATCAAATACATAACTCCTCATGTAGTCACTTACAAAGTGATTCCACCACACTCAACTAGTACTGTACTACAGCTCCATACAATTTCAAATATAAGCCACATAGCCATAGCTTTGCAATCAGAAAACTAAAATCTAACTAAAAGACACAAAAATGAAATGACTATCTGCACCTAAATGGGATAAACCTCAAGTAAAAATACCTACATAACTAGAAGAACTTATAACAAATATACATTTACATGTGGGACTCTGCCTCATTACCCCCAGTGTAGGGCCTTAACCCCAATAACTACTTACTTATATTTTCATAGGTTCATAGGAGGTTACTAGGCTAGTGACTCTAGAGCCTTTACAAACCTTGCCATGTTAATCCCAAGTATCCCCATTTGTTCTTTTTTGGGTAGTTCGGGTCTGTGATCAACACTGGTTACCCCTATCCATGAGGGACATGGGTGCCATCCCAGGGGTGAATTTTCAGTCTCCCATCCAATTATCGGGTTGCATTTGAATAGGGTCAATGAGGAGCTCTGTTTAATGTGAATAGGAAGCCTGTTCCAGAGAAGTGGCAGTCTCTGGGAGACATATCGGTCTCTCTAGCATGATATGTTAATGTCACAAGATAGGCTGAGATCCCTACAGTGAGTGACTATTGAGCCATTTGACTTGCGGATGTGCAGCATTTCCATTAGAGCAAGGTTTGAGGCTGTCCTAAAGGCTAGGCACAAGTCACCTCTCAGCAGCCTATAAGATACAGAGTAAAGTGACAGGGCTTTCAGCCTGTCCACGTAGGTCATGGTTTGGAGCCCCTGTATTTTCTTAGTGAGATGCTTCTATAGGTGTCTGGTGAGATATATGCAAAAGGGTGCATTATACTCTATTAGTGATCTGATGAGGGTCAAGTACAGTGGAGTTATAACATCCCTTGACCTGGATGCTATGCCCTTGTTTATGAGGTGCACTAAGTAGAAGTCTTTCCTTACCACTGTGAAAACATGGTGGTCAAAGCTTAGATTGCTATCAGCTTGTGTTCCCAAATCTTGTAACACTGAGTTGAAACTCAGGGGTCTGCTGTCAATATTGAAATTTGTAAGGAATTCCATTTTGCCAAAGGGAATAATAATGCATTTTTTTGCAATTAGTTTTAGACCATGGCTTCAGCACCAATCATTTGTTTATGTTAGCCCTTCTTATAATATGTTGACATCATTGGCGGACACAATAATTGCTCCCAGTTTGTAATCATCAGCGAACTTGGTGAGCCAAAGACCATCTACTTTGGCCTGGACTTCTGAGAAATAGATGCCAAACAGTAAGGGCCCCAGTACAGACCTCTGTGGTACTCCACTGGTGATGGGTCTACTGGTGGAGGTGGAGTCATTGATTGTGACAGAGATTTTTCTGTAGGTGAGCCAATTGGCTATCCATCTAGTAGCATAAGAGTTAATCCCTATCTGGAGAGTTTCTCAATGATGCTTGAGTAGGGAATTGTGTCAAAAGCATTGGCAAGGTCGAGATACGCTGTGTGCACTGTCTTACCTTCATCCATGGCTTTGGTGGAATTCTCAAAAAAGTCTATTAGGTTTAATAAGCATGATCTATCCTTAACAAAGCCAAACTGGGTTGGGTCCAGCATTTGGAGGTCACCTAAGGGGAATGACTGGATTAAGACCTTTAGCTTAATCTAGTAATACATTTTAAGAGAAAGCAAGTAAATGAAAAAGAACATTGAATATTATAGAGGCTTTTTCTAGCAAATAAATGTATGCTTAGTAGTAACTCTTTATCTGGTCGTCATGTTTCCATGGAGATGATCTGATAAAGAGCAATGTCTAGGAGATAATGTTTTCTGAAAACATTCAAATGTTTTTCCAGCTGGGAGAGATATAAAGATAAGACAAAACCAGACAGCATTTAGTAGAAGCACAGGCTGTATCATATGTCTTAGCGTGGATAACCTTTCTTTTAGGTTAACTCAAGTATATGAGTGTGGCTGTCAGCTTGGAACATTTGTTCCCATTAGGAGAGTAAAACTTCAATATTAGAAGATGTATACAGTTTTGGTTATTAGTATTAAGTTAACATGTTTTAGGGGGTATTAGGGTGTGTTTGTTTTATTGTTTGAGGGCTTGCAATAAAGCAAAACACTTTGTAAGATGTGGCATAGGCTCAAATGGATATAACAAGAAACAACTGTGTAAAAGCTCAACTTGGCAAACAGTGTATGTATGTAACACAAAAGTTGGAATGAGACATTTAACAAAAAAGCTGTTATACATAAAATGTGGGAATAATAACTTTTTAGCACAAGGATGCTTTCTGTAATGTTTTTAAATGTCAATGGTCTCTCAGATAAATATAAAAAAGAAAGAGTAGTGCACTATATTTAAAAGCAGAGAGGAAATAGCTGAGCTACAGCAGACACACGTGGAAAGAACTGAACATGTGAATTTGATAAAGAAATGTTTTCAGGATGGTTATTCAGTGGAATACCTGGGACAAAGAAAAAAATGAGTACTTATATTAATTGCAAGAGGAGAGCCAATGGTTCATAGGTGTTTACTAGGCTAACAACCATAAGGGCCTTTTTAAGCATAGCCATACATCCCAAATCTCTGGCAAATTCAGGTACTCTTGATAAGTATAAGCAGAGGCTTGGGGGATGAAACATTTACAGGCAAGGGCCTGGGAGCTGAACTAGTTGCCTGTGTCCATTAGAGACATAGATGCCAAGCCAGGGATGAATTTCCTGTTCCCCATCCAATTGTCCAAGTTACTCTTGAATTGAGTTAAGGAAGAACTCTGCTCCACATGGATGAGGAGTCTGTTCCAGAGATGGGGTAATCTCTGATATACATACCTGTTTCTCCAGTAGGTACTATTTATATCACAGGCAAAATTTAACTCTTTAGAATGGGTAATTCTGGTGCTGTTTGTTTTGTGGATATGCAGGAGCTCCATCAGAGTGGGGTCCCAGAATGCCCTGTATGCCAGGCATAGATCTCCACTCAACAGCCTGTAGGAGACAGAATACAGGGATGGGGTCTTGAGACGGTTTAAGTAGGACATTTTACTTACACTTACACTTACACACTATATTCTTTTAGTGAGGAACCTCTATGGGTGTTCCAGTGGTTGGATATGCCTGGTTAGGTACATACCAAAGGGGGTGTTGTACTCAATGACAGGTCTGACAAATACCAAATACAGTGGAACAATGACTTCCTTGGACCTAGATGCCATATCTTTGTTTATAAGTTGGGCAGCATAGAATGATTTCCTCACTACTGCAGACATGTGATGGTCAAAGCCTAGATTATTGTCTATGTGTGTCCCTAAGTCCCTGACTACTGGGTCAGCTCTAAGGGGTGTGTTGTCAATATGATAGTTATCAGGGTGGATGGCTTCCCGAAGGTTACCATTAGGCATTTCTTGACATTTAGTATTAGTCCACGGCTCCGAACACCATTTGTTTGTCTGTGTCAGCCTTTCCTGGGGAACATTTGTGTTGGTGTTGCATTCAATGACAACTTGTAATTTGCAATTATCTGCAAATTTAGTCAGTCAGAGACCATTGACATTGGTCTTGACTTCAGAGAAGTAAATGCCAAAAAGGAGCAGTCCAAGGACAAAACCCTAAGGGGCTCCACTTGTGAATGGCCTCTTTGTAGAGGTGGACTGCCAATTCTAACTTCCTGGGTCCTGTCTGTGAGCCAGTTGGCTATCCACTGGGCAACATATGGGTTTGTACCTAATCTCTTGAGTTTGCCAACAATGCTCGAGTGGGTATTGTGTCAAATGCCTTGCCCAGGTCAAGACGGGCAGTGTGAACCATTTTACCCTCATCCATTGCTTTAGTGACCTTCTCAGAGAAGTCCATCAGGTTGAGTAGGCATGACCTGTTGAAACAAAACTGGGTTGGGTCCAGTGTCTGGAGTTTTTCTATATCATTATTGTTCATTACCATGATAAGTCTATCCATGACTTTATATATAAGACTAGTGAGACTTATGTGTCTGCAGTTTCCATGGACAGTAGATGGCCCACCTTTGTGCAGAGGGATGACTGTTGTTTTACATTCATGAGGCACAAAGCCTGTTTGGAGGCTGCAGTTAAATATCAATTCCAGAGGGCCTGATAGGTCATGTTTCATGTTATTTAGAAGGCATCCTGGAATATTGTCTGGGCCCATTGATGCAGTGCCCTTGGTCTTAGAGAGAGCATTAAAATCCTGTTCCCTAGTGATAGCCAGGGGGGAATTATATTTGATGGTGTTTCCTGTGGGAAGATTGAGGGGGAGAGAGAGGTAAAGTTGGAGCTGAATTTGTTAGTAGGTTTGCTATCTCTTCTGGCTCAGTATAGGTGGCTCCATTTACAATGAGCTCTGCACATAATTATGTATTTCCTTTGAGGCTGTGGACATAGCTAAAGAATGCCTTGTGATTGTCCTTGGCCTGGGAGGCCAAATTTACGTCAAATCTGGCTTTGGCGGACTTCATTTGTCCTCAGTCCATCAGCTGTTTGTTTAGTTTGATGAGAGTGCTTTTATCCTGCTGGGTACTGCATCTCTGAATTTTTGCCACAATTTTCTTCCTTTTGTTATATAAGACTATTGATTTTGTGATTCTACCTGTGTGGCTTGTTTTTTGAGTCAGTTCTGTACTTCTTCCTGGTGGGTATAGCTGCCTCTGTGCAGCTATTAACATGCTTCTATAGGGTTTCTCTAAACACTTCTTTATAATTAGCAGTGTTCTCAGGGTTTATGGGGGCTTGAAATTTTGCCAGGTTATCACTGAATAGCAGGAAGTTAGCCTTATAGTAGCTCCTGAATATTTCAAGGTTCGCTGGGGGTCGAGGTTTTATTTTTGCTTGAAAGGAGACCATTTTGTGGTCTGACCTTACCAAGGAAGACATTATACTAGGGGGGTGTTCAGCATTCTCCCATATTAGTGAGAACCAGATTCAGTATGGTTGCACCCCTGGTTGATGTATTGACAATCTGGTCCAGGGAGTTTGTGTTTACAAAATACAGGAATCTCTGTGCCTATGTGTTTAGTGTCATATAGGATTCACAGTTAAAAGAGGGGAATTAAAGTTACCCATGAATAGGGTATTGGGTTGTATGGTGAGTGTTTCTAATAAGTTAAAATACATGGTATGGGTTTCCTGGGCCATAGAGAGCAGCCTATAGCTTGCAAGGAAGTGGTATTGTATTTTGCCTATGGCTATTTGACCAGCTTTGAGGTATATTTATTTCTGATGTAAATCGAGACACCTCCACTTTTAGTTCCTGTCTGTATAGTAGCTGATCTAAATGTGTGGAAGGCATTATAATGCTGCACTGTTGGTGTGCTTCCCACAGCTTTAAACCATGCCTCAGTGACTGCACAGATGTCAACATTGTCTAAGATCAAGAGAGCTTCTAGGGAGTGGAGTTTTTTTGTTTTGACTCATAGCATTGGGCAGTAATACCTTTAGATTTTCTTAGCTTTGATTTGCTATGTTGGAAGTACTTTTAGTTTGGCATTGCCTAAAAAGGCACTATTGGGGAAGACAATATTTTAGCTAATATTCAAAAGCTTATAGGGGAGCAGTGCAGACCATCCCTGCAAAGCAGTATGGTCAGTTTACCATCTCCTTCCATGCTGACAAATATTGCACCCCTTTAGAATGACACCAGAAACTAAGCCAATTATTAAAGTCAGTCATCTTTTGTTTGTATTGTGGCATCATCCTTGGAGAAGGTGAAATGCTTCTCAGTGTTAAGTGCATACCAGCCTGGGACACATATTCAGAGAGCTCCATGATGTCTATCTTCTTATAGTCTAGGAAGGTATGTCTCAGGTCATTTACACCCACATGGACTATGACTGAGTCATACTGGTACTTGTGGCCCAGTGACCTGAGTGCACGTGTAATGTGGTGGATCCTAACCCCTGATAAGCAACTGACCAAGACTTTCTCCTAACTCAGCCTGGTGAGGGGGACATCAGTGTGTGTCACGATGGAGTCTCCAATGACCAGATTGTTGGATTGTGTGATGGCTTGCCCTATGGGCTTAGAAGTAGATGCTGCATGAGAAGTGACTATATGTGTTGATGTGGGTGTTGTTTGGAAAGAGTGCATTCGGGGCTGCTGAGAGTATTTGTTATGTGTATTTCATCAAGGAAATCTTGGGGTTTAGGAAGGTTACATTTAAGTGCCTCAGCACATGTGGGTCTGTATGTCTGCTTTGAATTGTGTGTGATGGGTGCAGTGTGTGCACTACTAACAACCTTATTGACATTAAGAGTACTTTTATGTGAGAGCTTTGCCTCCAGTGACTGTGTAAATACATCACTCAGTCACATACTATAGTGATAGAAGAGGATAAAAAAGATAATAATGTGTAGATTTGTAGTACTAAGGGGCTACTGACAAGGGAGGAGGGTTACACTGGCATGTCTACCTAAAACTGCTATAATGGAGCTTAAGAAAATTCTGGGAGAAATAATCAGCTTTCAGCAAGGAATATTACTTATAGGTGGGGACTGGAATTTGATTTGCATCAGTGAAGGTCTGTCTGTGGGTCCCAGAAGAGAAACTATAACAAAGAAGGGTAGATTTTGAAGAAATTTATGAAAACATTTGGCATGGACGATGTAAATTCAGTGGTAGGAGTTTGAAGTGAATTTACATATTATTCCTCAAGATACAAAAACTGGGCTAGGCTAGACAAAATTTACATTTGACAGGAACATGTGCATTTAAGCGAAAGTCTTAATATGCACCTAATAACTATTTCAGATCATGCACCAATAATAACTCAAATAAAAACAGAGGGTAATTAAATGAAAATGAAACACTGTGGTTTTTCCACCTGTCTGTTGAAAAGAGAGGAATTTAAGGAACGGGTAGTGGAAATTATTCAGGAGCTTTTAGAAAAGATAGAAATTTCTTCTGAAAATATAGATAAGGAGTGGGATAAAATTAATGTGCAGTTTAAAAATAGGGTGGAAATAAAAGAAAGGGAGATATGGTTAAGAAGTAACAAGAATTATTTAGAGGGACTGACGAATGTTAAAGTATTGCAGAATCGGGGGAATCTCACAGAGCAGGAAGAGAAGCAGCTGCAGAGTACGAAACAGAAAGTAAGGCGTTACCTTGATAATATGCATGAGATTAGAAAGATAGTTGATAAGCAACTGTTTTTGATAACAGCTCTAGAGCACTAAAACATTCAGCTCAACAGAAAGTAGAAAGGGCTGTTACCAAGCTTAGCAAGCCTATAACAATGAAGATAACAAGAGGTCATGTAGAGGTATTAGAAATATTTTGGAAATTATGTGAAAGTCTGTATAAATCAGAGAAATATGGAAATCAATCAAAGGTACAAATGGAAATGTTCATGGAAGAATTAACTCTGCCAAGGTTAGAGTTAGGCTCAATTACTAACAGTTGGGATAGGAGGAGATGAGATAAAAATGGTGATGTATAACCAATCCACAGGAAAGGCTCTATGAACAGATGGTATTCCTGTGGAAGTTTGGAAGCTAGGAGGGAAAAAACTGATAAAGATCAAGAACTTTTTGTTTAACAGTATTTTAAGAGGTGGAGGAGAGAGGTACCAGCATCCTGGAGGAGAGCGGTGGTAGCTTGTAATCTCTAAAGAGGGTAAAGCTCCATTAGATCCAGCTTCATACAGGCCCATTTCAACACTAAACCATGGTTATAAAGTGTTTATGTCTATAATGGCTAAAGGAATGGCAAAAGTAAGGCCAAAATTGATAGATGGAAAGGTGGAGGGGAGGCAAACATTTGACATTAACAGAACATTGATGATTCAGAGAGAAGCAGAATATAAGAGCATACCACATTGTTGGTGGGTCTTGATGCAGATAAATAATTTGGCAGAGTAAACTGAGCAGGGCAATGGAAGCATTTGTATTCCCTGATAAAATTATAAGGTTGATTATGATGATATATCAGTGATCAGAGTTGAAAATTAAAGTAGGTGGTTTCTTCTGTGATAATTTCTGCTTTTGCAGAGAAACCAGGCACAGGTGTCCCCTTCCCTCTTTGTTATTTCCATTATATTTAGAACTATTGGCAAAGAAAATAAGGGATTTAGAAATTCAAGGATAAAACTGGTATGGTAGTCAAGAAAAGCTGGCTGTATTTGCATATGATATTTTGTATACCTGATAAAAGGGTATTTCTATGTCGAACATTCTGAGACAGCTTCAGATCTTTTTGGGATACAAAATTAATGAAGCTAAAACAAAAACAATAGCAGTAAATTATGTACCCACACACAAATTAGTTCAGCAATATCCATGTTTATGGGGACATGATGAAATACTTGGCAGTATGGATTAAAAATGATTTCTGTGTGGCAGCTAAGGATATGTGGGAAGACCTAAACAAAAGATAATACAAAAACTGAGAAATTGGACACTCTGTTGTATGGTTATGGGAAGTAAGATACAAGCAGTTAAATGTTTTTAGTCCCTTTAGTATTATAAACAGGTCAGGCATATTTCTATCAACCAGAGGAGAAGTTGCAGATAGCAATTAATAAAGAGCTGAAGGATTTTAACTGGGAGGAGAAGCGGGATAAGCTGATTCTTCCAATAGAACAAGGCAGATTGGGATTACTCAATTTGAAGGGGTATTTCGGGGCTACACAGTTAAGGCTCCTATACATAGCACAAACAGAAACCTACAATTCAAAGTGGAAAGGGATGATAATAAAACAGCGGGGAAGCTCAAGAAACAAGGAGAAACTGGGATTTTGGATGCATATCTTTAAGGAGAATAACAATAATCATACAAAATATTATATTCATAAATTAGCAGAAAGCATTCTAAGAACTAAGCCAATGTGGGAATGGAGAAAGGAGAATCGTCTGATAGGAATGACTGCAATTAGGGATATAGACAATTGGCAAAAGGGGGCTGGAAATTTATTGGAGAAAACTAACAAAAAAAAAACAAAAACAAAAAACAACGTATTAGGAGCAAATAACAAGAGTGGGAAAGGTAATTGTATGGGAAGATGCCAAAATTTATTTTGACTGCAGGTTAGAGATTGCCTTCCCTATCAAGGATTGATATCAGAGTATAGGCAAAGAGAAAGAAAGAAATGAGGGGGGGGGTCATAAAATGAAATACCAGCACTGGTAGAGTTTAAATCTAGAACAGAAGCTGACTTTAAAAAAGGAATCATTTATTTATTGTTATTTATTATCATTTGTTAACCGGGATAGTCCAACTGAGCCTAGGGGCCCTTTTTCAGTGGAGACCTGAGGAGAAAAGCTCCAGAAGTCAGTTACAATTGTTATACAAAAAGAATAACATGCAATAGGTGCATTGATAAATTTGAAATAAATCTCAAATACACATTCATTAGAATTTGAGCAGTAATTTAAAAATAATTGATTAAAAAAAGCATTTGAATTGATGCAGTTATGTATAGTAAATTGGTTGCAAAAAAGATGAGTCATGTACAGACGTATTTACAAGATGAAAGAATGCGAGTGTAGTTAGAGTAGGAGTGTTAGTAAAATAGGTGGAAAGAAACAGAGGATAAAAAAAGAAAGGCGAGAGAAACAGGAGAATAAGTAATGAGAGAACTGAACAGGCAGAGTAAGAGTAAGAGTAAAAAGGACTAAAGAAAAAACAGACAATCAAAAAAGAAGGAAGATAGAGGGGGGAGAAGAGAAAATAATTAGCAGAGCATATAAAATATTGCATAATAACTATAAGAATCAATCAGAGGAGGTTAGAAAGGATTGGGAATAAAGTTTTGATAAGTAATTCACAAAGAATCAGTAGGAGATAAATGTGTCTCCCAAATATGCAGCAAAATCCAGAAGATTTAAGATTTTTACTTGGAAGTGTTTTACATAGGTATTTTTATACCCTGAGTAGACTCCAGAGAATTTTTCCTCAGGTAGACAGCAAATGTTGGAGGTGTGATGGGGAAAAAGAGGTAATTTGGAACATATTTTCTTGGAGAATAATGAGGTGGCAGACTTTAAAGAATTCTGCAGATTTTTCTGAGCTATGATACAGAATCGGAATTGTCTAGACATAGTAAGGCCTTGCTGAGTTTAACTATGGTAGCTGCCAAAAGTGCAATTGCTAGAAAGATAGAAATCAAAGTCTAAACCAACTGCACTAGAAGTAGTGAATATAGTAACATAGGTAAAGCAACTGGAGCTGGGATATTTAGAAAATGGAAGGAGCAAATTACATAGGAAAAAATGAGAATTGTGGGAACAATGCATACAGGGAAGGAATTAGGTTTAAAAGAAGGCAGGATTTGAATGAGCTATGTAATGTCTGACTAACATTGGTTGGGTAGATTATAAGTGATGTATAACTTTTGCAAATAAAATTATGTCAGTATGGTTTGTGATGTATAATGCTTGCAACTAAGATTATGTCAATATGGTTTGTTTTCATTTATATAAATGCATGATTGCCTATGTCATTAGTGATAATTTAATAAAGATGTTCATAGATTCATAGGTTCATAGATTCATAGGTTCATAGGCAGGTACTAGGCTATCAGCCCTGGGGCTTATGCAAGCCCAGCCAAAAAGGTACCCTGGCTTTTGCCACCCAAGAAAATTATTTTCCTGTGCCACTGTTGAGCAGAGCCACAGATGTGATCCCCGGGGTGAATTTCCTATTTCCCATGCAATCATCAAGATTTTTCTTGAAGAGTGCTAATGAGGAGCTTTGTTTGATATAGATAGGTAGTTTATTCCAGAGTATGGGAAGTCTCTGGGACAGGAATCTATCCCTCTAGCATGTTCTGTTTATTGTGGTGACAAGGTTTAGGTCCCTAGAGCGTGTAGCTCGGACGGATTGGGATTTCTTTAAGTGAAGCATGTCCAACAGCTCTGGGTTTGACATAGCTTTGTATGTTAGGCAGAGATCACCTCTGAGTAGGCGATATGCGACGGAGTAAAGCTGGAGTTTTTTGAGACGGTCAGCGTAGGGCATCTGTTTGAGACCGGTAATTATCTTTGTGAGGTATTTCTGTGGCCTTTCCAGTTGTTGGAGATGTCTTGTGAGGTACATACCAAAGGGGGTGTTGTACTCTATAATGGGTCTAATGAGTGATGAGTAGAGGGGAACGATGACCTCTTTTTTTCTGGATGAGAAACCTTTTGTGATGAGGTGTGCCATGTAGAAGGATTTCCTGACTACTGTGCCGATGTGATTATCAAAGGAGAGACTACTGTCCACCTGTGTCCCAAGGTCTATTATCACACTTTCGGTGTTAAGTATACTACCGCCTATGTTGTAGTTCATGGGTACAGAGTTTTTACCAAAGGGGATGACAATGCACTTTTTGGCATTGAGCTTGAGGCCATGGCTTTGACACCAGGCATCTGTCTCAGTGAGGCCCTTTTGTAGGATGTTCACATCGTTAGGAGTTTTGATTATGGCTCCTAGTTTTCAGTCATCTGCAAACTTCATTAGCCAAAGACCTTCTGTGTTAGCCTGTACTTCAGAGAAGTAGATACCAAACAGGAGAGGACCCAGGACTGAACCCTGTGGTACTCCACTTGTCACTGGTCTGAAGTTGGATTTGGAGTCTGCTACTTTCACAGTGTGGGTTTTGTCAGTGAGCCAGTTGGCAACCCATCTTGTGACATAGGGATTTATACCTAGTTTAGTGAGTTTATGTGTAATTCCAGAGTGGGGGATGGTGTCAAAAGACTTGGCAAGATCTAGATAGGCTGTGTGAACCACCTTACCCTTGTCTACAGCTTTGGTGACTCCTTCAAAGAAGTCTATCAGGTTTAGGAGACATGATATGCTTTTTACAAACCCAAACTGGGTGGGATCCAGAGTTTGGAGATTACCAATGTCTTTGTTTATAAGTTCCATGATGATACGTTCCATGGCCTTGCAGACCAGGCTCATCAGGCTAATGGGATGGTAGTTCCCGGGGTCTGTGGTGGCTCCCCCCTTGTGGAGTGGGATAACCATTGCTGTGCGCCATTCAGCAGGTGCAAAGCCTGAGGTGAGGCTATGATTGAACATGGTACTTAGGTGGGGTGCCAGTTCATTCCGTAGTTCATGTAGAATGCAGTCTGGGATGTTGTCTGGTCCCATGGATGTTGTGTTCTTGGCTTTAGAGAGTGTGGTTTTTACCTGTGCAGCCGTGATTACAGGAACTTTGCATTCTTCCGGTATAGATATGGGCTCTTTAGGGGGTGAGAGGGGGCTAAAGTTAGCACTGAACCTATCTGCTCGTTATTTAAAAAAAAAAAAAAAAAAAACATCCTGGTCATGATACAATCTGTTCTCCTGTCAACAGTCTTGCATGGATATTGTCAACACACTCCTGTTCCATTGCTACTACATCCATAAATGTATGCAGAGAAACATTATGGTGACAAAACAAAGCTCTGAACCACCTTCAACATAATTTTTCATTTGTGGTATGTGATACATTAAATAATTAACATCCCAAACACTAACAGGAAATAAGGAAGGAAAATGTGTAGAGAGTGTATTTAAAGCATCTGAGTCTGCCATTCAAGTATATTTCCTCAAAGTAGTTGTGAAAAGATGCATCCTCTGCAGGGAAATTCAGTTTTAAGCTCTTAATAGGTGGATATTACATCCAACAGCAACATAAAGTCTGAAATCTAGGATATAGAGGTACATACCTAGTTTTAGCTGACAGATCAGAAATAAATGACTTACCTTTCATGTGAACATCTTATGCTGCCTAACTCATCACTTTCTGAGCACATGCTCAGTCCATTTTACATTAAATGTCCATATTTGTACATATATCCAATTCCTTCTGCACTGGTCAATACCAAACACGTCCACAATATTAATAGTAATAGGTGTATTACAGTAGCTTTCATTGCTCTGTGTAAATCAGCACATTTCAGGAATTTCTGCCTACTGCTTTAGTTAATTTTGGAAAAAATAAGTCCATCTGTGTTAGGAAAAAGTGAGTTATAAAACATTGAAATTATAATTAGCATTAATTCAATTTAAACTAATTTCCCTTCAACACAAGTAGCACTTCCATCAGAATTTATTCTATTTTCATGTGCAATCTGTAATTTAAGACTTTAATACATTTTAGGAGAGCGGATATATAAAATTAATTTTGCCATTACACCCATCGGTACTATTTTATTGTCATCCATATATTAGTACTGCAAATTATGTATATTACTAATTCTTTCAGCAGTGCTATTTTCTGTGTGTGACTTTTAACTACAAATTTCCATGTTGGCATTCTTGGCTGATCAGAGTTATTGCAATAGGGAAAAACATGTAACAAAAAGTTATATTTCAAGTTGAACTGTCATGTGGTATGAATCACTTAAACTTGCTCTAAAGGGAGGGTGGGTCTCCAAAGTACTTTCACTCTACTTCTTTCATTTAACCATGATTCTGCCTTTGCATCTGATGATACTGTTGCTCTCAAGATTAATTCTGGTGTAAGTGGTCAATGTTATGCTTCTGTGCTATGCTGTATTTCTAATGAAGGTGAGTTAAAATATAAAAGTATATTGTCTCCTCTGTTCACTGAGGTTGGATTTTAACTTTCTGCCTCCCTCCACATATGTAGTGTTAAAGTTTTTTTTTGTCCAGCTAGATGAGAGATTCCTCTGTCAGGTTTACTCTGAAAAATAAATGTTTTTAACAATCTTTTTCACCATATTCATCAATAATTCTTAGAATGTTTGGTATCAATTCTCTGGGGTTACAATACATAAAAATATTTAATCTGCAAATGACGTTATATTTAATTTTACATTACCGCATGTTATTCCATTAGTATTCACATTTCATATGATTTTTATGAAAAAAAGATTCAAGTTAAAGGAAATGCAGTAGATTTTTTTTATTGCCAGGCATGTTGAAGCAATAGACACACAAATACTCCCATTGATATATTTATCTTACAAATGTGGCATAAGATTGTTTCAGGAATTATATTATTGTCTTTGCTCCATAAGGCCAGAATGAAATTTTGTAATTGTGAAGTCTGTGAATAATTGACATTGGTTATGTAGAATGAATGAACAATTTTTAGATAAAGATTTTTAATGATATTGTATGATAGCTGTTAATGAGAAGAGAGTCTGAATTTGATTTATGAATATAAATCCAAATTTTTAAATAAAGAAAGAAATGACTATTGTCTGGTATTTGAGTGAGATGACAGTTCAGAAGAAAATGTTCAATGTATGATGAATTAATATGAGCAATTCCTGATTCATTAACTGGCTTGTAACTTTTTTGGATCCCTGCAGCTGACCATTGTCTTCCTCAGGGCCTCTCCTTATCCACTGGGTGTTTTTTTAACATATTTATTAAATTATCACTTAAGACATAGGCAAACATACATTAACATTAAAACAAGGCAATTTCTGCCTTCCCTTAAACATCATTCCTCCTCCTTCTCCTGAATATTATTCTTCATGTATTGTTCTCACAATTTCCATTTATTTCTATGTAATTTGTTCATTCCCTTTACAAAAGATCCCACTTCCAGTTCTGTTATCTCTGTTATGATACTCAGTACTTCAAATACAGTTGGTTTATACTTTTCTTTTATTTCCATTTTCTAGTAATTGCTTTTTGGGCAGCCGCAAGAATCAAACTAAACAAGGCCTTACTATGTTTTGGCAATTCAGATCCTGTGTCATGGCTCAAAAGAATCATTTAAATAGTTACACACGTTTGCTCACTCAATATTTTTGAGAGTGAACTCTGCAGGGAATTTTTAAAGTGTGCCAACTTATTACACTCCCAAAACCTATGTTCCTAGTTATCTCTCTCTTCTCCATTACAGCCCCAGCATTTATCATTTACCTGAGGAGATTTTTGTTGGAGTCTGCTTGGGGTATAAAAATATCTTTGCATACACTTCCAAATAGAAATCCTAAACCTTCTA
Source organism: Protopterus annectens (assembly GCF_019279795.1). Taxonomy (NCBI): domain Eukaryota; kingdom Metazoa; phylum Chordata; order Ceratodontiformes; family Protopteridae; genus Protopterus; species Protopterus annectens. The sequence goes on from NC_056728.1 coordinate 1,429,644,305, forward strand.
GACTTTGTTGCATACTTGGGAACCATACATGTGTCCTCACATTGTCCTCCCATTGTTCCCTTGTAAATTGATGATCCAATCTCTCTTCCCAATATTTGCTGATCTCTGATTGTTTTTATAGTTATCATGCAGTATATTTTCTATGCCCTACTAATTATCCCCTTTTTAACAGCAACTTATATTCTGTAGTCAACCAAAATTTCTACCAGAGCTGGGCTTTCACTTAGGATTCCCCTATCCCTTTCTCTTTGTGTATAGTCTGATAGCAATACCTGGTAGGGAAGGCAGTCTCTAATCTGTAGTTCATATATCTTCTTGGCCTTATCCCATTGTATTACTTCTCCCTTTGTAGTTATTTGCTCCCAGTATCTTGGCTCCTTTCTCAATTTTCTCCAGTACATTCCAGCTTCATCTTGCAAATTCTCTGTATCCCTACTTGCCGTCTTATCAGTAAAATTTCCTTTCTCCATTCTCATGTTGGCACCTTTTACTACTTTATGAATATAATAGTCTGTATGGCTGTTGTTATTCTCCTTAAGGATCTGCATCCAAAATCCCATTCTCTCAGCTTATTTCTTGAGTTTCCTCCATGGTTCATCATCATCCCTTTCCACAATGAATTATAACTTTCCGCTTGTGTTATGTATATGAGCCTTAATTATGTAGCTGTAAAATATCCCTTCAAATTAGGCAATCCAAACAATGTTGTTCTATTGGAAGGATCAACTCACCCCGCTCTATCTTTGCCCTCTTCATCTCACAGATACATTCCTTTGAACTCTTTATTAATTATTGTCCACTGGTTGATTCAAATATGCCTGAGCCCTACATAAAACTAAAGGGACTAAACGCATTTTTATTGCTTCTATCTTAATATCCATATCTATTAACAAGAGTTTCCATTTTCTCAGTTTTTGTATTATCTTTTATTTAGTTTCTTCCCATATATCCTTAGCTGCCATAACAGAAGCCTTTTTAAGCCACACTCCTAAATAATTCATCTTATCATGTCCCCATAAATATGGGTAGTGCTAAACCAATTAATGTGTGGGTAAATAATTTATAACTATAGCATCTACTGGGTGTTTTGAACCACTTTGCTGCCCCTGGATTGACTCTGACCCATGTTTAGGACCAAGAGAAGACTGGAGATTTCTGGGATTGTGTCACACTGCTGCTGAAGGAGTGTTCCCTTTCTTTTAAGCCTACCCCTGTCCCCATGCACACTCATACCACCCATGGTTGTGGAGTGCAATGAGCTTGTGGTGTACTAACCACTCCTCTGTGTAAGACTCAGCCAAATCTCCCCTTTCTAGTTAGCAATTCTTGTGCATGCCCAGTCTCTACCAGAGATCAGCTGTAGAGGTGTACCCAAGTGAGTGCCCTCCCCCAGGAAGAACACACCTATCTTACCCTGCTGGACCATCATGGTGCCATAGTCAGTAACCAGTGGGGAACTGAACTGCAAGTGTAGTGAAAATATTCAATAATGTGCTGTGATTTCCTCCTTTTTCTTTAATGGAAGAAATATTATTGTGTGTACGGTTTACCTTTAGAAAATTAGCCAAATGTCTAGAAGGAATGTTGGCCCACTCAATATACAGTGGATATAAAAAGTGTACACACCCCTGTTAAAATGCACACATTAGTCACATTAAAGGTGGGAAAAGTTTTAAAATTATTTATTGTGGTCTAATTTTTTTATATCACAAAAACCTGGCATTTTAACAAGGGTGTGTACACTTTTTATAGCCACTGTATATGGCTGGGAGTTTTATTTCAGTAAGAGACTGATTAGGTGTTAAGAATGATGTGAGATCATTTTTAGGCAGTTACTAATTATTTGAATATATTATCATAATATTTCTCCTGAAGTTCTTTATCCCACCAGATTATTTAATTTTATTTTTCTAGAACAGCTATTTTTCTCTTTTAGCCTTCATGTGTTATGATGCCTTACTAATAAGGAACCTTCAAACTATTAGTTTGTAAGATGATTATCTTAAATCAAAAAGGTATTATTATCTTGTTGGTTGTTAAAGTGTGATATAATAATACTGTGAACTGGTTATTTTTGGTTATATCTGGTTATTTTAAAAGGTATGAATTAATTCTCCCTAACCAATATGTATAAAATTTGAAAGGTGATCAAAAAGTTGCTTTAAGATTTACCATATAGCACATACACTGATAATGGCCTGATAAATGTATGAATAGAATATTCAATAAATATGAATCTTCTCTTCAGGTCCTCATGGAAATTAATAGTTTTCAAGGTGAAGTTCATTTTAATTAGGGGGTGGCTACAATAGAACTCCAAGCTGCAGAAATATCTGGTATCTATTTTTTATTTATACCATCAAATTTGGTTACTAGTCGGTATGACTCTTGAAGTAAACAAATATTCATATTTATATTGTGTGGCAGATTCAAGAAGAATTTTTTCTAGACTATTTGGATGCCATTGCAGTGTCCTTGAGGAAAATGTTATTTGAGTCATGTATTTATTGCAAATATTTGATCTAAATAATTGCACTGAATTTTTTGTTGTTGTGTCTTTTGGCTTTTCCCGGTTAGGGGTCGCCACAGTAGAACTCCGGTCCGCTAATGATTGGCAGTAGATTTTTATGTGCCGAGTTGCCAGCTTTGACGCACAACATTCAACAAAGGTATGCCCATTCATGCATGTCTCCACACAGAAGACGTTCTAGCTGAGAATCGAACAGGACAACGTCATACTGTGAGGCGACAATGCTACTGCAGCACCACCACCACAGATAAATAATTGCACTGAATGATATACGTAAAAGTTAATAACCAACCTCTCTCCCAATGTGATGTGATGTTGCTACAACTGTAGTACTTTAGGTATACACACTATGGAAAATTTTTAAACTTACTTGTTATAGTAAAGAATAAAACACTCAAAAAATCTTAAATAAGTAAATATTGCAAGACCATCTACAACTAAACCCCTTGGCTATGGGCTTAAAGCAAAACTTCCTAGTGAAAGTATCTGAAGGTCTGTTATATTTTTCAGAACTCCTGCCCAGCAGACAAAAACAGAACTCTAGAAAAAGTATTTACAAGAAAACATTATTGATTTGCAAGCGTTACCAATGTTATGCATCCTCAATGTCTGCTGCTTGATTTTGCGCTGTGTTTACGATATAAAGAGGTTTTATATTAAACCTTCTGATGAGGAGGATAAAAGCTGTGCCACATGAGATAACCCATACATGCCTAATAGTAGTGTGAGACTATTGTGTTTTCCATCTACATTTGCCACACATTTTCTTTATCATTCCAGAACATCTGTCTCTCTGTTTTAGTTAATAAAGAAAAGGATCAAAGTTTTGCCTGTCTAATAACAAGTATTTAACACTGATATTTGATCAGGTTAAAATTTAGTCAGTCTAATGTTTCCTATTAAATAAGTCAGTTAACACTTAAATCTAAGTAACTGTTCTATTACTGTAACTCTGAGATAGTGTTTGATACAGGGCTTAGCACAAATCAAACACCTACAGTACCTATAATCACTCTAAAATTAGTATATTCAGACCCCTTTCTAGCAAAAGTGTACAAGTGACTGCTGACGCCATTGTCAGGCACACTGACTCAACTTTCACAAGCACGGTTAACATTTAGTTGTCTTTCAGTTGCCAAGATTTTTAATATATCAAGGACTGTTAAGCCAAACACAGATGCTAATGTTATGGCAGTGGTCCATGTGGATCCGAATGGCCTGGTGCATAAAAACCTGAGGGACATGCAGACAGACATGTCTCAAATGCAGAGAGGACCCTGACTTTGAACAGACTCTTTGCTTGCCCCCAAATGATACCAATTTGTAAGGAAAACATGATTGCCTTCAATAACTGGTGGCATAGTTGGTGCCATTCTAGGGGAATCGGTATGTATTAGCATGGTAAAAGAAGTTAGGTAGTCACTATTACTTTGGAAAGGATGGCTTGCACCTTTCACTCTGGGGTTTCCACACACTGGCTAAAGTATTTGCTAATAATTTTTAGCCAGAGTCCAGCTAATGGATTTTCTACTCTAACAAATGAAACATAACAAACAGCAGACAATACCAAGGTGGCTCAGTGCCAGAAGTCTAAATAATATATTGCCTGATCTTGAGGTTCTTCTGCATATGGACCACATACGTGTGTGTGTGTGTGTGTGTGTGTGTGTGTGTGTGTGTGCGTGTGTGCGTGTGTGTATGTGTGTGTGTGTGTCTGTGTATGTGTGTGTGTGTGTGTGTGTGTGTGTGTGTGTGTGTGTGTGTGTGTGAGTGTGTGCGTGAGTGTGTGCATGTGTGTGTGTGTGTGCGTGTGTGTGTGTGTGTGTGTGTGTCTGTGTGTGTGTGTGTGTGTGTGTGTGTGTGTGTGTGTGTGTGTGTGTGTGTGTGTGTGTGTGTGTATCTCTGTGCGCATGCACACGTGTATATGTTATCAATGAAATTTGGCTTAAAAGTACAGAAAGCACTTTCTTCATACGAGGTAACTTCAGTGGAGTATTCATTTTGTTAAAGACTACGTCACTTCTTGGCAGAACCCTAGAGACACAAAAACTGAACTAATTGAGCTCCAAATCACACTAAATAGGACCAACTATCAGATTATAGCATGTTACAGCACCCCCTTTATGCTCCCAGAAATCCATGTTAGGTCCCCAAATACTCTGGATGAACTTAAAATTAACAGGAGTTCCAATATCCTACAAAAGAGTAACAACCTAATGATAAACTGGACTACCTATAACTCAGTTGTAGGTTACTCCCCAAAATTTCTTGATTTCATAAGTAAAATCTTCCAGGTTCATTTTTTCAAGGAACCCACTTGAGGACAAAATATTCTTGTTGCGATCCTTACCAACCTGGCATCAATATCAACCAAACTTTGTACTCTCTTCTCTAGATAAATGCAATCACATATTGGTAACCTTTTCTTTCAAAGTCTCCAAACAGATGCAAATATTGCAAAGTACAGAAACTATGATGAAATCTCTAAATGTAAGTTTAACTGTATTACTTAAGATACTGACACAGCAAGTAGTTACGCAAACAAACACTATGCACACCTGGAAAATGCACAGACCTGTCAGTCCTTACCAGATCCATACAAAATGGGAAGTTTAAAACTAAACCAGCTCAGTGGCACACATATATAAATAAGAAATACAATTAAAAAGTTTCTTAAAGGGAGCTATAAAACTCTCTCAATTTAAGGTTAAGATTAAGAAGATATTAAAACAACTAAAAACACCATCAGGAAAATAAAGGCATCCCATGAACTTAGACTAACATCAGAATCTAAAGACAATTACAGATCCTTCTTTAGCTACATTAGGAAACTTAAGGAATAAAACCAACATTGTTCAGAATTTATCCAAATGACACTTTCTACTTGGATAAGGCTAACATACTAGCTGTCAAATTCATTGCAAACTTCACCCCAAAAGAACTGTGCAAAGCTCATATATCTCACAGAATCTCAAACACCCCATTATTGCCTAAGAACCTCCTAAAGGTACTCATCAAAATGCAAAATGCATCATTCATGGGGCCTGATAACATTCCCATTTTCCTTAATAAACAGTACAAAACATGTGCTCTGCCTAGCTGCTATTTTTTCACCTGAAGTATGGAGCACATCTGTTGTGATGTCACTACATGATGGTGGACCCACCACTGACTCTGGCAATTACAGACCCATTAGATTAACCTGCAAAGCCATGGAAATATCAAAACTGACCTAATTATGTATGCCATCAAAAATTTCATAAGGTTTGATAACCAGAAGTTTGGCTTTTTTAAGGGAAGATTATTACTAATGAACCCGGCCAACTTATTTGAGAGAATAAAAACAGCTATGGACAGTGGACAGGAGACTAAATAAGAAATTCCACTCCCTGCAAGCTCTCCTAACCATGGTGAATGTAAACATCTGTCCAATTACTGAGGAATGGTTTAGAGCCATACAGTGCACCCTGGAAGTGCAGGTCTATAATGCTTTCCACTCATTTAGAGCAGCAATGCCACAGGAAGGAACAAAAGGTGGAGGTGCCTCAATTTACAGCAAAAACAAACACACCAAAAGGCTGGTCAAACAGAATGACATGCTTGAGGTTCTTCATGTCCAAACTACAAAGCCCCTCACCATATCCCTGCAAGGTATAGCTACTCCTCTATGACCCAGGAAACCCATAACACATACTTAAACTTACTGCAGACACTGTCCATTCAACCCAACAGTATAATCATGGGCAACTTTAACTTCCCTACTATAAACTGTGAATCATACACAACCCCAAACATGCAGGCTAGAGATTCCTGAACTTTGTAAGCACAAATACCTTAGACAAGGGAGTCTATACATCCACTAAGGGAGCTAACATCATTGACCTGATCCACACAAACATGAGAGAATGTTGTACCACCTAGTGCAATGTCCCAACTGGTCATCTCAGACCATAAAGCCTGTCCTTTGAAATAAAATTAAAAAAAACAAATAACCTTGAAGCTTTTGGGACTTATACTAAGGCAAACTTCCTACTATTAAGTGACACAATGGCAAAAGTTTAAGCCCCCCCCCCCCCCATCCCTGATAGCACAGCTGCCTATGTAGAATTGTTTACAGAAACCTTGTACAATCATGTTAAGGACTGCATAGAAACAGCAACACCTACCCAGAATAAGCACAAGGCAAACTAAACAAAAGCTATGGTGGTGGAACTCCAACATTATGGGTGGTACAGTGTTTAGCATTGTCACTTCACAGCAAGAGGTGCTCCGGTTTGATTCTTGGCTCAGGCACCTTCTGTGTGGAGTCTGCATGTCTTTCCTGCATTTGCGTGGGTTTCTTCTGGGTGCTCCAGTTTCCTCCCACATTCCGAAGAGATGCATCCGGAGTTTTCCCCCCGGGCCTCCACTGAAAATGAGCTGTGTCCCAGTCAGACATTCATGGTAAACAAATGTTAAATAAACCAGGCTGAATAACAAAAAGAAGGAAATCATGACAAAAGTTAGGAAATGCAATAACCAGCAAGGAAAAAACTCTGTCCTCAATGACAAAACAAGCAAGTCAGGAGGCTATATAGGTCTACCAAAGTCAAATCTGAGGTACAAATAGCTTCAGAGGCCAAGGATAGACACAAGACATTCTTCAGCTATGTCCACAATCTCAAAGGCAACAATGTACTGAACAAAATGTAAATGGAGCCACCTATATTGAGATAGAAGATATAGCAAATTAACTGAATGACAAAAATACCTTCAGTTTTAACCCATCTCCCCCCAGACAGCCATCAGGAAATACCTTCAGCTATAACTCTCCTACAACTAGAGAACAGGTCCTCAATGCATTCTCCAAGGCCAAGAATACTGCATTGATCAGGGCTGATAATATCCTTGGATGCCTCCTTAATAGTGTGAAACAATCTATCAGGACCACTAGAATCATTATTTAACCACAGCCTTCAGGTAGGCTTCATGACAAGTGAATGGTGTACTGTAACTGCCATCCCTCTGCACAAGGGCAAGCCATCCTTGGAGCCAGGTAACTACAGACCCATAAGTCTGACTTGTCTAATATGCAAAGCCCTGGAAACAGTTACCATGGAAATGATAAACAATGACATAGGAAAACCTTCAGATACTGGATCCAACACAGTTTGGTTTTGTCAAGGGCAGGTCATGCCTAGTTAGCCTAGTGGACTTCTTTGAGAAGGTCACCAAAGCAATGCATGAGAAAAAAATGGTACATACTGCCTACCGTGACCTGGCCAAAGCATTTGACTCAGTACTCTAAGAAACTTCATTCCCTCCAAGCTTTCCTCTCCATTGAGAATGTAGATGTCTGTCCAGTTACTGAACTGAAATTAGGCATAAACCTCTATGTCACCCACTGGATAGCCATCTGGCTCACAGATAAGTCCCAAGAAGTTAGGATAGGGAAGTCTACCTCTACAAAGAGACCAGGCACTAGCAGAATCCCATAAGGCTTGTGCTGGGGCTGCTCTTTTTTGGCATTTACTTCTCTGACGTCAAGGCTAACCTCAAGGACCTCTGGCTGACTAACTTCCAGATGATTTCAAAAAAGCGCAGTCGCGGAATTCCACAATGACACAAATATCCTTGAAAAAGACTTGAAAAAGACTAATAATTGGTGCCAGAGCCATGGTCTAAAACTTAATGCCAAGAAATGCATCATAGTATTCTTTGTGAAGGCAACTATCCTCTGAAACTACCACATTGATAATACATGACTCAGAGTAAGCCCAGTGGTAACCTGGCCTTTGATTATCATGCGCCTACAACAGTAAGGAAATCATTCTATATTATGCAACGTATAAGCAAGGGTATGACATCTAGGTCCAAGGATGTCATTGCTCCTCCATACTCAACCATTATCAGGCCAATCATTGAGTTAAATGAATCCTTTGGTATGTACCTGACCAGGCATATGCAGCAACTGGAGCATCCCTCAGAGATTCATTACAAAAATGATACATGAACAAAACAATATGTGCCACAAGGACCACTTCAAATCCCTATCCCTGAACTTGGCCTCCTACAGATTGCTGAGAGGTGATCTATGCCTGAAAAATCATGTATCCTCTGATCTCACTGTGCACATCCACAAGACAAATAACATTAGAAATATCTAATCTTGGGTCCTAAACCACATCTGTAGTATAAATAGGACATTTCAGAGTGACAGGTATGTGTCTCAGAGACTATTCCTTATCTGGAACAGGCTTCCAGTCCATGTGAGACAGAGTTCTTTCCTAACCGACTTCAGGCATAATTTGACCAGTAGATGTGGAACTGGAAATTTACCCCTGGTCTGGCACACCTATGTGTCTAGTAGACAGAAGCATCCTATAAATGCTTGATCACCCATGTCCAATTGCAGATGAATGAAAAACCTGGGTGTCACTCAATTATCTTACTGATAATGAAAAGTTTCAGCTGCAACTCATACCTGTACAAAAAATGGGTTAAAACTAAATGCTAAAAGAATGTAAAAGTGTATAGTCATCCCCTTTGGCAAAAACAAAGTGCCCACAAATTACCACATAGGTGGTAATCCATTAAGTACAGAAGAAGTAATTAGGGACCTGGGGACCCAAGTTGATAGCAATCTCTCATTTGACAACCACGTGGCCAAAGTGGTTAGAAAAACATTTTATGGGCGGCACAGTGGTGCAGTGGTTAACATTGTTACCTCACAGCAAGAGGTTCTCCGGTTCGATTCTCGGCTGGGGTGCCTTCTGTGTGGAGTTTGCATGTTCTCCCTTTGTTCGCGTGGGTTTCCTCCGGGTACTCCAGTTTCCTCCCACATTCCAAAGACATGCATCTGGAGCATTTCTCCCCGGGCCTCCGCTGAAAACAGGCTCTGTGGAACCTAGTCGGACATTCCCGGTCAACAAATGTTAAATAAATAAATAAATATAGCCCACCTAATCATGAAGGGATTCACATCTAGATCAGGGGAAGTCATCGTGCCTCTTTACTCATCCCTCATCAGGCCCATGATTGAGTACAATGCCCCTTTTGGGACGTACCTTACCAGACACCTGCAGCAACTGGAAAGACCCCAAAAGTACCTCACCAACAGGATCAAAGGGCTCAAACAGATGCCATATGCTGCCCGGTTAAAGAAACTCCAGCTCTACTCAGTGGCATACCACCTGTTCAGGGGCGATCTGTGCCTGATGTATAAAGCCATGTCCAACCCGGAAGTAATGGACATGCTGCACCTCAGAAAATCCAAATCCCATCGAGCTACGCGCTCGAGAGACTTGAACCTCAGCACTGAAATAAATAGGACATGCTGGAGGGACAAATTCATAACCCAGAGGCTCCCTTCACTCTGGAATAAAATCCCAGTCCAGGTTAGGCAGAGTCCCTCATTGACTCTCTTCAAGAGGAATCTTGATGAGTGGATGGGAGATCGTAGGTTTACCCCGGGTATCACTTCTATGTCACTATTAGACAGAGGCACAGTATACTAACCTCGAAAAAGGGCATAGCAAAATAAATTTAAAATGGGTGGCGAAAGCCAAACACATTCTGGCTAGGCTTATAAATGCCCTAGGGCAGATAGCCTAGTATGAACCTATGAACCTATGAATCTATATCATTGCATTTGGTAAACAATCCCTTCACCCATCTTATAGTACAGGAAAGAGGTTTGTTTAGTTGACTGACTTTTTAAAATATTGAAATTCACATGCTCGAGACCACATGATTGTAATTTTAAAAAGTTAAATGGATTATACTGAAGTTGCGGTACAATGAGGAATGGGAAATGTGCTCTTTTCTTCACTGTGTAGTGTGATCTTGAAATTGGTATATATACAGTTAGCAAGGGGTGTGGGGGTGCACTGCAGAAACACTGTTTATGTTGTTTTGCTTATTGACTTTTTAAAATGTTAATCATTTGGCCTTGACCATGCAAATTTCGACATTTTAAGAAGTCGATCCACTAAACTAGATCCTATAGACAACACCACAATTCAAAATGAAAGGGTGGTGAGAGACCTTGGAAAATATGTAGATGATTCCCTTCCCTTTCCTTTCATTATCATGTGCACCAGTGATTAGGAAATCTTTTTTTCCATGATACAACTGATTATCCAAGGAGGTAGTTATTCCTCTACATTCCATATTGATCAGACCAATTAACAAATACATTGTCTCTTTTGGGATGTATGCTACCCGACATAACATATACCTGGAATGGCCCCAGAGGCTTGTAACTAACATAATCACTGGTTTAAAACATAAATGCTACCAGGAGAGGCTGAAAGCACTGTCAGCTTATTCAGTGTCCTAAAGACTATTTAGGGGGAAATCTGTACCTTGAAGTTGAGGTCTTTAATGATCCAGTAGTCCAAGACCTCTTATATTGCTACAAATCAAATATTCCTACTAACACTAGAACCAGGGATTGAAACTTGCTTCAACAAATCAGAGACATATTTGTCAAACAAAGCTTACTCCTTCTTTGGACAAACTCCCACTCCAAATTAAACAATGTGATACACTTTCTTCCTTCAAAGAAGGAATTAGACAACTGGATGCATATCACGAATACACCACTGGTATTACTAGTCTGTTGTTCCTAAAAAAGGAGGTACGGTCTACGGACAAGTGCTGGCAGTGTGTATGTATCCACTGGACTCAGTTGCCTTGTATTTTTTATGATTTTATGATTCCTGTATCTGACTCCCTATAATTCTTATTAAGTTTCTTGAATGGGTGCAAGAGGTCCTTATCCTTTATTTGTTCAATTAACTACCTGTAGCCATTTAGTCAGAAGCATATTAAGCAGGGCACTTCAACCACTCTCAAAAATAAATCCACAATCTCTGTCTAGACATATTTCTAAAATGTTGTTGTTTATCAAATATAGGTTGAGTAGGTACTATTGTTAATCATGGCAAACTTTCCCTTAGGGAAATGTTGGAGGTATCATATATGTAACTAATATATTTTTACACTTACGTTCTTCATATCATACATTTCCATGAGTGTATAGCTTAGGTGTTTCCCCTGTTTTGCAATCTGTTCATAGTGCTCAACCATAGCATAACTCTTTTCATGTCTTTTGATGAGTTATGCCCAATAGCTAGGAATTCTGATTAAAGAAAAATAATGTAGGTACAGGTGCAGAGTATATAAACTCCAGCTTTTCTAACACTAAGCATGAATGTGGATTAGGGACTATATTTTCATTTTGTGCTATTCTGTAATGTACTTATATAACCCACACTACGTGCATAAACATTGTTCTTCACACATGCATCTAAACTTACATCTGGCTGTCAAACACTCTCTGCTGGATAACAAAACCACTTGCTTTTTTAATTATGAATTCTTGTACTTATTTTTTTATTGATTGCTAGGGGGTGGACTAAAATGCTTGTACCCTGAATCTGAATTAGAGTAATTATATTTTCACTGAATCCTCAGAGCACAAACAATTTACTAGAATGATGACCATATACAAAAACAAAGAGTTTGTGCCCGCCACTAGACACTCCTTCTTATTTTCATTGATAATTTGTAATGGCGT
>NC_056728.1:1429658896-1429753896 GCF_019279795.1 Protopterus annectens
ATAGAAACTCCTATTCATAAATTTCCACGTATACAATCTCCAATATAATGAAGAAGAGGTACCATATGTAGAATTCAATAACAATTTTTTGGATTCATCAGATATTTGTTCTCCATTAATCTTTACATAATAATTTCAAAAATCTGAGTCAAACTTTAGAGTGTCTTCTTTTAGTATCTTATAGATAAGTGAAATACCTAATTTTTGATTTTCAAGACACCTAATAAAAAGCTGAATCAAACTATGTATAGATTCAGTCTCTAGGTTGCTTGATACTCTAATTTTGTTTTCTATAAATTGCTGTAATGAGTGTATAAACAATCAACTGTCTTGACTATTATCAAAACTACATAAAAGAGAGTTTAGTGGTTTAATACTCTTATTTTCAGTAAATTGATGCCAGCAAATCAAGTTATTTTCCTTTTATTTTTGCATCGCATTGATGTTGAAAGAATCTAGGCAATCAGGGGAGTATGCTATAGAGAATATAAGAAACAGAAATTGTTTAATGTTGTAATTACAATCAATTATATTTTTGAAGTTAATAAATATTTGATTAATGCCATAAGAAAAATGATCGAACTTATTAAATAAACAAAACTCATGTAAAATCCAATAAACTCTACTTATTCCATATACTGTTCCTTAAATTGATTTTCTATAGTGCTGACATAAGTTATATGAATCTCATGTATTGTTTTTCAACCAGATATATAGGTAGGTGTGATCCAATGTAATATTACATTAATTATAACTGATTTGGAATAAAGATCTAAGCTAGGGAATTCTATCCCATTACTGTTCCAAGCTCAAATGTGCCATTTATATGCAATCCTAGGTTTTAAGGGGAACCATAAAAATTTAAGTAGCATGGAATCTAATTTTTTAAATATGTTTTTGGGAGGGGGTAGCATCAATGACTGTATATAAAACAAAATTTTAGGTAAAATTATCATTTTAATTAAAGAGGGCCTGTCCTCCATTGTGGAGAACATTTTATTTCATCTTTTGACTAGTTCAATTATGGTGGCTATTAAATTATTGTAGTTTAGTTTAACAGACTCTTTCCATGTACTCTTTATACTGACACACACATATTCCAATACATGATTCTTCCAATTAAACGGGCTATTCTCTCTCTCAGGTATTTGCTGATCTTTTTGTTAATTTGTAATGTTTTGGATTTATTATGATTAAATTTAAGCCCTGAAATCCTTTCAAACTTGCTTAAGGTATTTATAACATCATGCAAAGAACCATCAATATCACCCAATGTTAATAACATATCATCAGCAAATAATTGCATCTTAGGACAATAGTCTTTATTAATTTGAATGCCTTTTATATTTTGCTTGTTTCTAATATATGCAGCAAAATGATCCATTGAAAGAGCAAACAATAATGGTGACAAAGGACAACCTTGTCTAGCTCCCTTGAGGATTTCTAGTAGTGAGGATAGACATGATCCGGTTTTCACATAAGCTTGTGCCCCATTATACATTTTCATTAATAAGTTGACAAAATCTGAAGAAATTTCAAAACCAATCAGAATTCTTTGTAGATAAGACCAATTAATAGAATCAAAAGCCTTTTCTATGTTTAGGCTGATAATAGTTTTTTTTTTTGTATTTGCATGCAATGTCTATTAATGATAGTATTTTAATAATGTCATCTTGCATGTTTCTATGAAGAATGAACCCTGTCTAATCATTGGGTTCAGGCGCCTAGGCAGCGAGACATTTCCCTGCGATACATTTTGGCTGGGGACACATGGCTGAAGTGACATTCAGCTGCAGAGAAATATGGCTGTTTGTTTTCCCCCTGTGCATTTGGTTATTGAAGTTGTAGGTATGACAACACATTCTTCTCTTTGCCCACAGGGAATTTGCAAACAGCCATATTTCTCTGCAGCTGAATGTCATTTCAGCCATTTGTCTCCAGTCAAATGTACCACAGGGGAAATGTCTCGCTGCCTAGGCGCCTGAACCCCTAATCATTATGTATTAGATTAGGTAATATTTTCTTTATCCTATTAGCTAATATTGTCATGAAAAATTTATAATCAGTGTTTAGTAATGAAATTGGTCTATATGAATCACAAGATTTGGGGTCCTTACCTTGTTTTAATATGGGGAGATAATTGAGTATTTCCATGATGGGAGTGTTATACATTTTTGCTTAACCATAGTGAAGGCACTCATTTTCTTTATTATGTATTCAGGAAAAATCTTATATAGTTCAGGAATTATTCCATCCAGTCCTGGAACTTTATTATCTTTTAAATTTTTTATTTGCTCTTTCACTTCTGTTAGTATTATTTGTTTATTTAATATGTTATTTTGTTGCATTGACACCTTAGTATTTATATTTTCTTGAATAAAAGTATTTATTACATTATCTGTCTCCAAAAGTGGTGTGCTATTATTAATATCTTTATAGTAGTTTTTGAACACTTCTAATATGCCCATTAAGTACTCTTAACTGAACCATCACTTTTATATTTAATTTCATTAATAAGATTTTGATTGTTTATTTTTTGGATGTTACCACTATTTTATGTAGATATTTGGGATTTACAGCATAAGACTGTAATTTCAATTTTTCCAAGTTTATGGCTACCTTATGATTCAGAACTTCTAAGTATTTTGATTTAACTTAGTAATTTTGTTATGTGCTACTTTGTTATTTGGTTTTGCATCCATTTTTATCTTGTCTATGTTTTTTGTAAGTCTAAACGTGCATTGTCCCACTCTCTCCTTTTTTTAAGTTACCAAGATTTTATTCTACCATATATATATATATATATATATATATATATATAAACTTTAAAGGTGTCCCATAGTATAGTATCAGTCACTTCACCATTATCATTTGTTTCCATAAATATGTCTATTTCTTTCATTATCCATTCCCTAAAGTCATTTAACTTAATTATGTAAGCAGGAATTCTCCGTAGAAATCTTAAATCATCTGTATGTGTAGTTAATGCAAAGTTTATAGCATTAGGATCAGAAAGTAGACAAGTCATTATAGATATGTCACTTATTTTAGAGTATATATTACTTGATACAAAGACCTTATCAATATTTTTGTACCAAACCAATATGAATAGTGAGTACAGAATAAGGAATAATGTTCTCTTAGACCATGTATATCTTTAAGGTTCATCTGGTTTGTAAAGTCATTTAACTTCTTGGCTTGAGATATTAGTTTTATTTTACCATTTTTAGAAATATCATTGCCTGATAACAGGCAGTTGAAATCACCTGTTGCTATAATTTCCCCTTTTGCATTTAAAGTAATCAGGTCCAGATATTTGTCAGCATATTTATTACTCAGTCGTGGTATCCAGTATCCAGTATGTATTAATCAAAGTATAATACTTCCTACTGATTTCCAAAATAACCATGCTTAGCTTCCCATCTTTATCTGAAATGGTAGCTATAATTCTTGGCATAGTATAAGTATGTTCCATAGAATAAGAGTGCCCCTTCTCTTAGTCTTAAAACATGCATCAGCCAGAATGGTATAGCCATTGAATGAGTACTTTTGTAGATATTTTTTTAATAGATAGGTTTCCTGTAAAAGATGATCTGGGCTTTATGCATTTTTATATATTTAAGCAAACCAGCTCTTTTGGCATTATTGTTCAAACTGTTAATATTTAATGATAAACATGTATAAGCCATTGACTATAATGTGTATGTTATTACTAACTGAAAGATGTTTCTTCCGTGTTGACTTGAAATCTACTGAAAACGTACTTATCATGGATGCATAACGTGTAATAAGCACTAGTTTCAAAAACTCAAAACTATTTAGAAACACATACATGAAACATAAAGTTTCTGGTTTAGTTAAAAACTTAATTAAACCATCCATCCACCACCTCTCCAATACCAAACAACACAAATTATCCATCTCTGCTTAGACTATAGTATAAAAACAAAAAAGAAAAGAGTTATGAAAGCAACTAAGTAAATCTGAATCCATGAAATATACATTAGAATGAGAGTGCCCAATATATCTGAAGCTATATGAATATGTCACATATGATAATAGCACTTCTAATATGTAGATATGTTAGAAATACACATCAGATCAAAGTATGTAAAAACATTAGAAGCTGAATGTTAAGAAGATTGTCATTATTTCCAAGACTTTTCAAGAAACATCAGATAAATTTTGTCAGCCATGTGTCTAACATTTTTCATGTAAGGATCTGTTGAATATATATATATATATATATATATATATATATATATATATATATATATATATATAAACACTTATTACAACATAACTATTATATTTTGCAATTATACACATATTACTCATATGTATTAACAATATCTATGTTGATGTCTTTCACCAGGAAGGGGGAAGAGACAGAGGGAAAATACGGGGGACTCACAACCCTCTGTTTAGTTACTAAAGGTTTAGTTAGCTAACATACGTCTGATGTTAATATGCATAATGAGTTTTCTAATGCAGCTCCTAGTTCACTTGATGTCATTTAGTTGCTAATAGTGTCATTGAATCTGCAGAATGTATGCATCTATAAGAGAACATTGGCATTTTCAAAGGATTTAAACACTTTTATCAGAACTCATTAATTACCATTTAAAGTATCTTGTGAAGTACAACCATTTAACAAGTTCAAAAGGTCAAATGATGTCATTGCTGATGTTTCCTCAAGCTGCAGCTTCATAAACTTGTTAAAAAGTATCTAAATAGGCTCATGCACAACAGATGTTGTCTCTAGTGAAGAAAAAAGCATTTTTGGAGGAAAATTCAGATCTTGAAGCTTATAGAGTTTACAGAAAAAAAAAAAAAAAAAAACCACTCAAGCTGCCTTGTCAGTACATGTCATGAATCTCCACAATGAGAACAGTCACACAGACCACCAGTTTCCTCACAAAACATCATCATGAAAAAATTAACCCTTTCATATAAAAACAGCTATTTAGAAGTAACAACAGCTGCCTCAAATCAGAAATCATATTATAACATTTCAATCATTTACCCACCAGTTAACCAAGCCAGAGAGATGGAAAAAAAGGAACCTAGTATATATATATATATATATATATATATATATATATATATATATATATAAAACTTGTATTTAGCTATCTATAAAACACCATTAATGTACTGTATTAATGTTTAAATGTATCTAAACAAAGAGTCTAAAACATCTAGTTAGAAACACTAATCAGAAACACCTTGTTACCCCACCACTGGCCCACTAGAAAAAAATGCACTTTGGTATTGTCAAATTATACTATTACTGAAGAATTAAAAGACATACATCATTTGTAGTTATTTATAAGGGAAAAGTATGTGAAGTACTTATAATGGGGAAAAGAGAGAAAAGGAACATTGGTAACAAAAAGGAATAGGAAGAAAGAAGAGAGAGAGAGAGAGAGAATGCTATTTAAATACTTACTACTATATGTAATTAGAAGAAGTAGATATAGAAACGAAAAGAGAAAGTTAATAATAAAAATGATTCACATTACCTTAGAGCATAGAGACTTTCCAGAATCAAGTATATTATGATTCATAAAACAAAGCATTTAAAATTAGAATGAATTTATCCATTTGTCCTTTAGTTTCTTAGTTTTCTTTGCTCCTTCCTTCATAGATCACCCATTTCTTGTTGCCTGTCTCTTCAAACTCTTGGATGACCATTCCATTTCTTCTATACCCAACAGTATTTTCTTTTTTTGGATAAATTCTACTGCTTCTTGTAGGGAATCAAAGATCTTCACTCCTTGCAAGGTGATTTTTATTTTTGCAGGAAAAATAATTTGAGCTTTAATACTGGCTTTTTTCAAGGACTTAATTAGAGGAACACACTCCTTTCTTCTGGATATGACTGTAGAGGTGTAGTCATTGTCAAAATGAATAACTTTTTCACCCATCTTGATAGTGGAATTAGGCCAAGCTGATTTCAGCAGTAAGTCCTTGTCTTGTGAGGAAAGAAATCTAACTATTATAGACCTGGGGTTAGAGGAACTCAGAGATGAAGCTGGATTTGCCAGGGACCGATAAGCCCTCTCAATTCCAAAAGAGAGGGATTCAGGCATGTTTAGTGCTGATGAAAACCACTTATTGAGGAACCGAATCATGTTACAATCTTCTTTCTCAGGGATTCCATATATTCTTATGTTATTCCTCCTTGATCTACTCTCAAGATCTTCCAGTTTCTCAATTAGCCTGGTGTTTTGTTTCAGAAGAAATTCAATGTGATGTTCATATTCTGTCACTCTAGTATCTAGGTCAGTTACTGTTTCCTTTAAATCAAGAATCTGCTCAGATTGTTTTTTTTTTTTGCTATTCCATTTAGAAGTTCCCATTATTTACTGCATTCTTGTTTGATAATATCCATTTTGTTTTCGGATTTGCCCATTTTTAGTGACAGTTCTTGGATGTTTGTTATTATAAGATGTAGTTCTTTCTTCACTGTGCTCTCCTGGTGTGGGGTCTTCGAGTTGCTCATGTTTTTAGTGACAGTTCTTGGATGTTTATTATTATAAGATGTAGTTCTTTCTTCACTGCACTCTCCTGGTGTGGGTTCTTCACGTTGCTCATGCTTTAGTGACAGTTCTTGGATGTTTGTTATTATAAGATGTAGTTCTTTCTTCACTGCACTCTCCTGGTGTGGGTTCTTCACGTTGCTCATGTTTTTAGTGACAGTTCTTGGATGTTTGTTATTATAAGATGTAGTTCTTTCTTCACTGTACTCTCCTGGTGTGGGTTCTTCACGTTGCTCATGTTTTTAGTGACAGTTCTTGGATGTTTGTTATTATAAGATGTAGTTCTTTCTTCACTGCACTCTCCTGGTGTGGGTTCTTCACGTTGCTCATGTTTTAGTGACAGTTCTTGGATGTTTGTTATTATAAGATGTAGTTCTTTCTTCACTGCACTCTCCTGGTGTGGGGTCTTCACGTTGCTCATGTTTTTAGTGACAGTTCTTGGATGTTTGTTATTATAAGATGTAGTTCTTTCTTCACTGCACTCTCCTGGGGGTTCTTGAGTTGCTCATCTTGAGATCTCCAGTAGAAAACTTCCTGACAGGAATAATTAAAAATTCTCTTGACTATGTATTCATTTTAGAAAACAATAGTTTATGTTAATCTAACTTTTATTATACTTTTAGTTAGATTTTTCTAAAAATTAAAGTATAGTTCCTGTCAGGATATTAAAATCTAAGTAGAGCTATGGATTTCTGCTGCTATCAGATTGGCATCCTGGCCACCCCCCCCCCAACTGTGATCATTTTTATCACAATCAGACAGCTGAGATATTCACAGTCAAAAAGCTTCTATCCAACTGTTGGTGGATGACAGTGATATATGTTACTGTCATTTGTTTATGTTAAACAGTCAGTGTTTTAGTTTTGCAGGTCTTATCTGTATTTGTGTGAAGTAAGTTGGGATCATGTACTTGGCTGTTGTTTGTCTATCACAGGATTTAAATACTGTTACTGTGGCCACTGTCTTTTTTATGCCAATCAGAAATCTGAGGTATGCGCAGTCAACAAATCTGGAATTAATTGCTGGGTATGGAAGCTGTTTGCGAATACAAGTGGCTGACCTTGCTCTCATTTGCTCTAAGCAACCATTATTCTGATATTGCAGAACTAGTGTGCATTTGTCTCAAGCCAGCTAGTATACATTACTGTGGTTGTTTTAACACAAATATCCGAGGTGTGCACAATCAATAAAATGGCTGTAATTGATGTGTATTGGGACTATCTGTGATGAAAATGACTGTGCCTGGGGGGGGATTGCAGTGTGCCACAGCCTAGTACAGAATAAGTGGTAGTCTGGATAGGACATGTGTGATAGTAATAGATCATTGTCACTGTGGCACAACAGGGAGCATTGACATCTATCATCTCCTGGTTCTTTGGTTGAGTTTTGGTTATGATTCCATCTGTATGGAGTTTGCATGTATTCCTTACCTCTGTGTGGGTTTTATCTAATGATTTAATTTCCTTCCCCAAACTGTCTACTGTATAATGTATGCCTGTGGCCATTTGTGTTTTACTTCCATCTCAATCTAACACCAGATGGATACAGAAAACGTTTCTTTTTTTCTTTTGAGTGTGGAGAGGTAGACACTACTTCCAGAATGGATTTGTATATCCTTATAAGCATTTCTCTTCTCAGTTTATTGAGAATTATGATTTTGTTAGCTTTGAACATTAAGGTTTAGACATAGCTGATTTTTCCTTGAAAGAAAAAAAATATAAGACTGAATTTCTTCCTTTATTTATGATTTTTGTTTGAGCTATTGCTTGATAGACAGGTTGGAATACATCTCTAAAATGTACCTCAGAGTATATAGAACACTATGACTTCTGGGAGCCTATGACTTAATTCAATTACTTAATCCACATTATACTAGAACCTTGGGCAATCATGGTATATTAAAAGGATGGAAGAAAAAGATAAAAGACAAAGTGTGAAAAAATCAAGAAAGAAGTAATCTGTTTAGGTGATGTAAGACTGTGATAGAGGAAAATAGGGACGGGGCATGCAGAGGTGCAAGACAGACTGACATGCAAGGTGGAAGCACATGAAGGCCTTTGTCAACATCTTCATTTCACCTAGAGCTAGCTATATTGATTGCAGTCAGACATCTGAGGTGTAAATAGTAACATGGCTAAAATAATAAGTGGGTTCCGAGGCAGCCTCTGGATGAAAATGACTGAGTCCATCTGTTGTTTGATCAAAGGCAATAATCATTGGCCTTCTATATCATAGTCCCACACAAGTCTAATTGGTTCCACTCATTCAGTTGTTTTCTGCAGTGTCACTTGATTTGAAGTCACCGGCTGCCACAGGTCTTAAGAGTGGAGTTTGGCTGCTATTACCACCCACAAAGGTTTGTTACACCCACAAAGGGGTTACTGGGGTGAAAAGTGTGGTGTGTCCTATTACAGGGTCCCTGAACATAGTCACTTTGGGTACATACCCTTCTCTGACCAAGCACAGCAATGTCAATATGGATAGTCATGAAGGCACAGAAAATGGAACATGGAAGTGAAAAAAGAAGTAGTGTGTTCCACCATAGACGTCAGGAAACCAAGCATAATCATGTGTCTGGATTTAATTTCTTCACAGAAATGCTTTCAGTGCTGCATTTAAACCTCCCAAAAGGCACGCAACACAGCAGTGAGATCCATAATGGACTGTATAACAGCAGATCATGGCTGGATGACATTCTTGCACATCTGCTGATTGATCATGAGTGCCACCCACCTGTCAGTGGTCAACTATGACAAATGGCAGCAATAGTCAATCCTGAAAGGCTGTGCTATGGTGACTATAAACACAGCTATTGCAGTATGCTCATTTCCTGTAGCAGTCACACTGTTAATGCTGTTGCTCACAGCTACAAGATGACCCCCGCACACACACCTCTGGGCATGTTGAGCACTCCATGTGTATAGTCTTAGGTTTATCTGTGAATGTGGTTGTACATTCACCCTGTACTGTGCACGACCAGTCAGAATGGAGCAAGCAATGGCACTTTGTCATCCAGCTATGACTGTGGTATAAGTGTCTGGGGTCAGCATAATTGCTAAGGTGCCTCACAGCATTCATCTGAACTGTCCAGATGTTCACAGCATGTACAGATTTTTGCCTCATATTTTTGTTCTGTTCCTCATAAAATGTGTGGTTTTCTAGCAAATCACTGAGGATTGAATTCACTAAATAATGACATACATTTGAGTTTCAGACTTTGTATCTTTCAGAAAATTCATGCAAACCCAAATCCTATTATTCTAACAACTTTCTAAGTTTGTTAAGAGCAATATTTAAACTTTGTCTGTGTTTTTGGGCCATTGCCTGCTGACTATTTCTGGCATTTTCCAGATTTCTTGTGCTAAGAGGTTGAGAGGTATGTCTCACAGACATAAGATACAAGGTTTAATTCTTATCTTTGTCCACTTTCTGGATAATTGAAAGGCATGTAATAGTCTGTAGACTGATTGCCTGGTATTTGCCTATGAATCTATGGGTCATCATCATTGGTCTCTGTAGGCATGTCAACATCTACCTTTGCCCTGTCCCAATCTCTATATGTGTCACCATTTCATTATTCTGCCCTGTGAATACACAACATTGAAATATAGTGAACAAAATTACATGGGGTATGCATGTGGTGAGGAATGTATGCCAAGGGTGTTATTGTTGTAGTAATGCAAAACATGCCTACAGTCTTATCCTGCTTTTCATTTCAAACAAGCAATAGGACATTGTCTTCAGTGTATGGTCTGTTTGTACATTACTGTTGTATTCATATCTGTTATATGTCATACTAACCTGGTGTATCTTACACTGGGACTTGTGGGCGTCTGGCTTTCCTGACAGCAATGTCCACACCTCTGATGACTATCACTATACCTGTTTCCTCACTCAGGGACAACATAAACTTATCCATGTTTATCACCTGCTGTAATCAACGTCTCAGCTGCTATCTGTTTTGCCTTCATCTTGGAACAACTGATCATGTTTGGGGCATACCTATAATATTACTTCAATATGCAATTATGCTCCCCATAGCATTGGTGCTATGCACTAGTGACTGCCATATCTGCTGACATAAAAGTTGGCCAGCACCACTTTGTCCAAAAAGTGTTGCTCATGAGTCCTAAGTGCTTGTAGCAGCATTACATTATTGACAAGGCTGAAGTTATTAAGCCTCTGCGTATCACCACATTTTTTGGACAAGATGACACCTGTGAAAACAAGAGAATCTAGTTATACATTCAATGACAGCTATAGAAGCATAAGTAGCAAATCTATATAATATTATAACAGCTGGGGCATTTTGTTTACAGATACTGTTGGAAACATCGCACATACTGTATAGGCAGGCACAGACACTCTTTGCTGGGCCCAGACTCTCTCTTATGCACTAGACATATATATATATATATATATATATATATATATATATATATATATATATATATAAAATGCGTAGGTCCCACATGGCAAACTGACATATAGTGTGAAATTCTACAGGGCATACATGGTATCTGCAGGACATGTGCCCCTTGAGGTGAACATATGATAAAGAAACATATCATGGACAGTTTTGCAATCTATTACATTCAGGTGCACACATTTTTTTTATTACTTGTAGGTGGAAGATACACCTGAGTGTTGCAGGAAAAAACTGCAAGACTTGAATAATGAGTGTACCAGGATGGGTTTAGGAGGGCACATTAAGTAGGTTGGATAGTACACATTCAACAAAGCCGATGCTATATCTATACTCCATAGATATCCCTCAGCTGATAGACATACTACAATACCTGCCACTAGATGGCATTCAAATGTTCACAAACTCTGTAGTTTTATAGTTTGATGCATAGTGTGTATGCAATGTGCACAAGCACTGTGGATGTCTGTGAATCACATAATTACATTATTGCACAGGATGGTCAAAGAAAATCTTGCTTGTGAGATATGCTTCAAGGAAATAATAGACATAGGTTCCTGCAGGTGACTTGAATGTTTGCACGTATCATGCAACTCTGCAGTGAGGGGCTGTGCTATTTGAAATTCACAAATCATGTTGAATGCATTCACTAGCTGTTGTTTTGTATAATCATTTGTCAATAGCTACTTCTAGTAGCTCCAGCAGGGAGGGCCTGCCTGGTGCATGAAGGAATCAAATATCATGCTGTATCTCCTTCTGTGCTACTGGGTCTTACAATGCACCTTTCAAGAACGCGGATGCCTAGCATCTGCTGGCCAAAGTTCTAATCAAGACAAAATTACCAGGACAGGTATTCGGTGCAGTCTTAGATATAATGACTTCTGTAATTGGGAAGCTGAGTCAGGAAATAATTGGTCGAGTGATATTGTAACTGTCTGAAACTGTTTATTTTATTGGTGTGCAGCAATTGATGGCAGTATCCTGATGTGTTCTGGAATGTGGCTTTCAGGTGTGTCTGTCATATGTCAGACACTGCTTTGTGTAACAGGGTACTGTTGTACATTTGGAGTTAGTGACCAGTACTGACAGTATCCTGTGCAGATGTGTTTCTGCTACCTGCAGGTATGTCTATGATACGATTGATATGTATTGCAGGGTACTGTATGAAGCTCACATATGTGGTGCTGATAGACATACATGTCAGGATGCCAGTTTGCTAACTACTCTGTTGTCATATTCCTGGGTTAATGAAACATACTGCTCATGTTTTTAGTGACAGTTCTTGGATGTTTGTTATTATAAGATGTAGTTCTTTCTTCACTGCACTCTCCTGGTGTGGGTTCTTCACGTTGCTCATGTTTTTAGTGACAGTTCTTGGATGTTTGTTATTATAAGATGTAGTTCTTTCTTCACTGCACTCTCCTGGTGTGGGTTCTTCACGTTGCTCATGTTTTTAGTGACAGTTCCTGGATGTTTGTTATTATAAGATGTAGTTCTTTCTTCACTGCACTCTCCTGGTGTGGGTTCTTCGAGTTGCTCATGTTTTAGTGACAGTTCTTGGATGTTTGTTATTATAAGATGTGGTTCTTTCTTCACTGCACTCTCCTGGTGTGGGTTCTTCACGTTGCTCATGTTTGTAGTGACAGTTCTTGGATGTTTGTTATTATAGGATGTAGTTCTTTCTTCACTGCACTCTCCTGGTGTGGGTTCTTCACGTTGCTCATGTTTTTAGTGACAGTTCTTGGATGTTTGTTATTATAAGATGTAGTTCTCTTCACTGCACTCTCCTGGTGTGGGTTCTTCACGTTGCTCATGTTTTTAGTGACAGTTCCTGGATGTTTGTTATTATAAGATGTAGTTCTTTCTTCACTGCACTCTCCTGGTGTGGGTTCTTCACGTTGCTCATGTTTGTAGTGACAGTTCTTGGATGTTTGTTATTATAGGATGTAGTTCTTTCTTCACTGCACTCTCCTGGTGTGGGTTCTTCACGTTGCTCATGTTTTTAGTGACAGTTCCTGGATGTTTGTTATTATAAGATGTAGTTCTTTCTTCACTGCACTCTCCTGGTGTGGGTTCTTCGAGTTGCTCATGTTTTAGTGACAGTTCTTGGATGTTTGTTATTATAAGATGTGGTTCTTTCTTCACTGCACTCTCCTGGTGTGGGTTCTTCACGTTGCTCATGTTTGTAGTGACAGTTCTTGGATGTTTGTTATTATAGGATGTAGTTCTTTCTTCACTGCACTCTCCTGGTGTGGGTTCTTCACGTTGCTCATGTTTTTAGTGACAGTTCTTGGATGTTTGTTATTATAAGATGTAGTTCTCTCTTCACTGCACTCTCCTGGTGTGGGTTCTTCACGTTGCTCATGTTTTTAGTGACAGTTCTTGGATGTTTGTTATTATAAGATGTAGTTCTTTCTTCACTGCACTCTCCTGGTGAGGGTTCTTCACGTTGCTCATGTTTTTAGTGACAGTTATTGGATGTTTGTTATTATAAGATGTAGTTCTTTCCTCACTGCACTCTCCTGGTGTGGGTTCTTCACGTTGCTCATGTTTTTAGTGACAGTTCTTGTATGTTTGTTATTGTAAGATGTAGTTCTTTCATCACTGCACTCTCCTGGTCTGGGTTCTTCATGTTGCTCATGTTTTTAGTGACAGTTCTTGGATGTTTGTTGTTATAAGATGTAGTTCTTTCTTCACTGCACTCTCCTGGTGTGGGTTCTTCACGTTGCTCATGTTTTTAGTGACAGTTCTTGGATGTCTGTTATTATAAGATGTAGTTCTTTCTTCACTGCACTCTCCTGCTGTGGGTTCTTCACGTTGCTCATGTTTTTAGTGACAGTTCTTGGATGTTTGTTATTATAAGATGTAGTTCTTTCTTCACTGTACTCTCCTGGTGTGGGTTCTTCACGTTGCTCATGTTTTAGTGACAGTTCTTGGATGTTTGTTATTATAAGATGTAGTTCTTTCTTCACTGTGCTCTCCTGGTGTGGGTTCTTCACGTTGCTCATGTTTTTAGTGACAGTTCTTGGATGTTTATTATTATAAGATGTAGTTCTTTCTTCACTGCACTCTCCTGGTGTGGGTTCTTCACGTTGCTCATGTTTTAGTGACAGTTCTTGGATGTTTGTTATTATAAGATGTAGTTCTTTCTTCACTGCACTCTCCTGGTGTGGGTTCTTCACGTTGCTCATGTTTTTAGTGACAGTTCTTGGATGTTTGTTATTATAAGATGTAGTTCTTTCTTCACTGCACTCTCCTGGTGTGGGTTCTTCACGTTGCTCATGTTTTTAGTGACAGTTCTTGGATGTTTGTTATTATAAGATGTAGTTCTTTCTTCACTGCACTCTCCTGGTGTGGGTTCTTCACGTTGCTCATGTTTTTAGTGACAGTTCTTGGATGTTTGTTATTATAAGATGTAGTTCTTTCTTCACTGCACTCTCCTGGTGTGGGGTCTTCACGTTGCTCATGTTTTTAGTGACAGTTCTTGGATGTTTGTTATTATAAGATGTAGTTCTTTCTTCACTGCACTCTCCTGGGGGTTCTTCGAGTTGCTCATCTTGAGATCTCCAGTAGAAAACTTCCTGACAGGAATAATTAAAAAATTCTCTTGACTATGTATTCATTTTTAGAAAACAATAGTTTATGTTAATCTAACTTTTATTATACTTTTAGTTAGATTTTTCTAAAAATTAAAGTATAGTTCCTGTCAGGATATTAAAATCTAAGTAGAGCTATGGATTTCTGCTGCTATCAGATTGGCATCCTGGCCACCCCCCCCCCAACTGTGATCATTTTTATCACAATCAGACAGCTGAGATATTCACAGTCAAAAAGCTTCTATCCAACTGTTGGTGGATGACAGTGATATATGTTACTGTCATTTGTTTATGTTAAACAGTCAGTGCTTTAGTTTTGCAGGTCTTATATGTATTTGTGTGAAGTAAGTTGGGATCATGTACTTGGCTGTTGTTTGTCTATCACAGGATTTAAATACTGTTACTGTGGCCACTGTCTTTTTTATGCCAATCAGAAATCTGAGGTATGCGCAGTCAACAAATCTGGAATTAATTTCTGGGTATGGAAGTTGTTTGCGAATACAAGTGGCTGA
This sequence comes from Protopterus annectens, assembly GCF_019279795.1. Taxonomy (NCBI): domain Eukaryota; kingdom Metazoa; phylum Chordata; order Ceratodontiformes; family Protopteridae; genus Protopterus; species Protopterus annectens. The sequence continues at coordinate 1,429,673,976 of NC_056728.1, forward strand.
CCTTGCTCTCATTTGCTCTAAGCAACCATTATTCTGATATTGCAGAACTAGTGTGCATTTGTCTCAAGCCAGCTAGTATACATTACTGTGGTTGTTTTAACACAAATATCCGAGGTGTGCACAATCAATAAAATGGCTGTAATTGATGTGTATTGAGACTGTCTGTGATGAAAATGACTGCGCCTGGAGAGGAAAGGGTTGCAGTGTGCCTCAGCCTAGTACAGAATTAGTGGTAGTCTGGATAGGACATGTGTGATAGTAATAGATCATTGTCACTGTGGCACAACAGGGAGCATTGACATCTATCATCTCCTGGTTCTTTGGTTGAGTTTTGGTTATGATTCCATCTGTATGGAGTTTGCATGTATTCCTTACCTCTGTGTGGGTTTTATCTAATGATTTAATTTCATTCCCCAAACTGTCTACTGTATAATGTATGCCCGTGGCCATTTGTGTTTTACTTTCATCTCAATCTAACACCAGATGGATACAGAAACCATTTCTTTTTTCTTTTGAGTGTGGAGAGGTAGACACTACTTCCAGAATGGATTTGTATATCCTTATAAGCATTTCTCCTCTCAGTTTATTGAGAATTATGATTTTGTTAGCTTTGAACATTAAGGTTTAGACATAGCTGATTTTTCCTTGAAAGAAAAAAAATATAAGACTGAATTTCTTCCTTTATTTATGATTTTTGTTTGAGCTATTGCTTGATAAACAGGTTGGAATACATCTCTAAAATGTACCCCAGAGTATCTAGAACACTATGACTTCTGGGAGCCTATGACTTAATTCAATTACTTAATCCACATTATACTAGAACCTTGGGCAATCATGCTATATTAAAAGGATGGAAGAAAAAGATAAAAGACAAAGTGTGAAAAATCAAGAAAGAAGTAATCTGTTTAGGTGATGTAGGACTGTGATAGAGGAAAATAGGGACGGGGCATGCAGAGGTGCAAGACAGACTGGCATGCAAGGTGGAAGCACATGAAGGCCTTTGTCAACATCTTCATTTCACCTAGAGCTAGCTATATTGATTGCAGTCAGACATCTGAGGTGTAAATAGTAACATGGCTAAAATAATAAGTGGGTTCCGAGGCCTCTGGATGAAAATGACTGAGTCCATCTGTTGTTTGATCAAAGGCAATAATCATTGGCCTTCTATATCATAGTCCCACACAAGTCTAATTGGTCCCACTCATTCAGTTGTTTTCTGCAGTGTCACTTGATTTGAAGTCACCAGCTGTCACAGGTCTTAAGAGTGGAGTTTGGCTGTTATTACCACCCACAAAGGTTTGTTACACCCACAAAGGGGTGTGTGTCCTATTACAGGGTCCCTGAACATAGTCACTTTGGGTACATACCCTTCTCTGACCAAGCACAGCAATGTCAATATGGATAGTCATGAAGGCACAGAAAATGGAACATGGAAGTGAAAAAAGAAGTAGTGTGTTCCACCATAGACATCAGGAAACCAAGCATAATCATGTGTCTGGATTTAATTTCTTCACAGAGGTGCTTGCAGTGCTGCATTTAAACCTCCCAAAAGGCACTCAACACAGCAGTGAGATCCATAATGGACTGTATAACAGCAGATCATGGCTGGATGACATTCTTGCACATCTGCTGATTGATCATGAGTGCCACCCGCCTGTCAGTGGTCAACTATGACAAATGGCAGCAATAGTCAATCCTGAAAGGCTGTGCTATGGTGACTATAAACACAGCTGTTGCAGTATGCTCATTTGCTGTAGCAGTCACACAGTTAATGCTGTTGCTCACAGCTACAAGATGACCCCCACACACACACCTCTGGGCATGTTGAGCACTCCATGTGTATAGTCATAGGTTTATCTGTGAATGTGGTTGTACATTCACCCTGTACTGTGCATGACCAGTCAGGATGGAGCAAGCAATGGCACTTTGTCATCCAGCTATGACTGTGGTATAAGTGTCTGGGGTCAGCATAATTGCTAAGGTGCCTCACAGCATTCATCTGAACTGTCCAGATGTTCACAGCATGTACAGATTTTTGCCTCATATTTTTGTTCTGTTCCTCATAAAATGTGTGGTTTTCTAGCAAATCACTGAGGATTGAATTCACTAAATAATGACATACATTTGAGTTTCAGACTTTGTATCTTTCAGAAAATTCATGCAAACCCAAATCCTATTATTCTAACAACTTTCTAAGTTTGTTAAGAGCAATATTTAAACTTTGTCTCTGTTTTTGGGCCATTGCCTGCTGACTATTTCTGGCATTTTCCAGATTTCTTGTGCTAAGAGGTTGAGAGGTATGTCTCATAGACACAAGATACAAGGTTTAATTCTTATCTTTGTCCACTTTCTGGATAATTGAAAGGCATGTAATAGTCTGTAGAATGATTGCCTGGTATTTGCCTATGAACCTATGGGTCATCATCATTGGTCTCTGTAGGCATGTCAACATCTACCTTTGCCCTGTCCCAATCTCTATATGTGTCACCATTTCATTATTCTGCCCTGTGAATACACAACATTGAAATATAGTGAACAAAATTACATGGGGTATGCATGTGATGAGGAATGTATGCCAAGGGTGTTATTGTTGTAGTAATGCAAAACATGCCTACAGTCTTATCTTTTCATTTCAAACAAGCAATAGGACATTGTCTTCAGCGTATGGTCTGTTTGTACATTACTGTTGTATTCATATCTGTTATATGTCATACTAACCTGGTGTATCTTACACTGGGACTTGTGGGCGTCTGGCTTTCCTGACAGCAATGTCCACACCTCTGATGACTATCACTATACCTGTTTCCTCACTCAGGGACAACATAAACTTATCCATGTTTATCACCTGCTGTAATTAATGTCTCAGCTGCTATCTGTTTTGCCTTCATCTTGGAACAACTGATCATGTTTGGGGCATACCTATAATATTACTTCAATATGCAATTATGCTCCCCATAGCATTGGTGCTATGCACTAGTGACTGACATATCTGCTGACATAAAAGTTGGCCAGCACCACTTTGTCCAAAAAGTGTTGCTCATGAGTCCTAAGTGCTTGTAGCAGCATTACATTATTGACAAGGCTGAAGTTATTAAGCCTCTGCGTACCACCACATTTTTTGGACAAGATGACACCTGTGAAAACAAGAGAATCTAGTTATACATTCAATGACAGCTATAGAAGCATAAGTAGCAAATCTATATAATATTGTAACAGCTGGGGCATTTTGTTTACAGATACTGTTGGAAACATTGCACGTACTGTATAGGCAGGCACAGACACTCTTTGCTGGGCCCAGACTCTCTCTTATGCACATATATATATATATATATATATATATATATATATATATATATATATATATATAAAAAATACGTAGGTCCCACATGGCAAACTGACATATAGTGTGAAATTCTACAGGGCATACATGGTATCTGCAGGTGAAGAGGACATGTGCCCCTTGAGGTGAACATTTGATAAAGAAACATATCATGGACAGTTTTGCAATCTATTACATTCAGGTGCACACATTTTTTTTTTATTACTTGTAGGTGGAAGATACACCTGAGTGTTGTAGGAAAAAACTGCAAGACTTGAATAATGAGTGTACCAGGATGAGTTTAGGAGGGCACATTAAGTAGGTTGGATAGTACACATTCAACAAAGCTGATGCTATATCTATACTCCATAGATATCCCTCAACTGATAGACACACTACAATACCTGCCACTAGATGGCATTCAAATGTTCACAAACTCTGTAGTTTTATAGTTTGATGCATAGTGTGTATGCAATGTGCACAAGCACTGTGGATGTCTGTGAATCACATAATTACATTATTGCACAGGATGGTCAAAGAAAATCTTGCTTGTGAGACATGCTTCAAGGAAATAATAGACATAGGTTCCTGCAGGTGACTTGAATGTTTGCACGTATCATGCAACTCTGCAGTGAGGGGCTGTGCTATTTGAAATTCACAAATCATGTTGAATGCATTCACTAGCTGTTGTTTTGTATAATCATTTGTCAATAGCTACTTCTAGTAGCTCCAGCAGGGAGGGCCTGCCTGGTGCATGAAGGAATCAAATATCATGCTGTATCTCCTTCTGTGCTACTGGGTATTACAATGCACCTTTCAGGAAGGCATATGCCTGGCATCTGCTGGCCAAAGTTCTAATCAAGACAAAAGGCATTACCAGGACAGGTATTCAGTGCAGTCTTAGATATAATGACTTCTGTAATTGGAAAGCTGAGTCAGGAAACAATTGGTCGAGTGATATTGTAACTGTCTGAAACTGTTTATTTTATTGGTGTGCAGCACTTGATGGCAGTATCCTGATGTGTTCTGGAATGTGGCTTTCAGGTGTGTCTGTCATATGTCAGACACTGCTTTGTGTAACAGGGTACTGTTGTACATTTGGAGTTAGTGACCAGTACTGACAGTATCCTGTGCAGATGTGTTTCTGCTACCTGCAGGTACGTCTATGATACGATTGATATGTATTGCATGGTACTGTATGAAGCTCACATATGTGGTGCTGATAGACATACATGTCAGGATGCCAGTTTGCTAACTACTCTGTTGTCATATTCCTGGGTAATATCACAGTGTAAATCTGTATACCTTTTAAACAGAGGGCCAGCATCAGGCTGGCTACTGGACAAGATGATAAGAGACATATAGGTGGAGGGTTTAAGAAAGATATATTGTATTAACACATTTTTCCTCCAGCTCCAGTTCACTAATGTGACCCTGTCTCTTCCTAGCATGGGCAGAATGGGATGCTAACCATCTGGGCTACCTCATGGGGTTCTTCAGACTGGAGGCAAGGCAGAGATGGTATGACTGACTTATGCTGTCCTGTAGTATATACCAGTTGTATTTACTGGACTAACCCTTATGGCAGTCTTCCCAATATGTATCCATACTGTAGGCCCAGAGGAAAAAGTGTCTGAGCCTTACTGACAGCCCAACAAAACTCAGGCTGTAGCTAAGGATGATGTTGAGGAAGGAAGCACCTAACTCCAAATGGTGTCCATGTATGTCCTGCAGGTTGCTTGACCTCTTTGCCTGCAATGGCCCAGCACAGCAGGTAGGTGGAGTCTGTGATTATAAAGGAGGTGGATGCTTGACTTGGCTGCATGCACTGTCTCCTTGGCGTGGATAGTAGATTTTCACACTTGGCTGGTCCCAACCAAACTGCCATCAGATGAAGAACATGGCCCTACCACTGGCATACTAATCTGCCTGCTAGCAATAACTCTACCTGACTACAGAGTTCTTCTATATGTGGTCCTCCACAGTCTTGGACACGTGATTCATAAAAATAATGACTACAGAGGATGTCATTTATATATATATATATATATATATATATATATATATATAGAGTGTATATATATTTATATGATAATGCAGCTTTTCACTGGTAAGTGCATTCCTCTTGGTAGGAGCATCAGTATATCACTGGTTTGGGAGAAGGTGATGCATATGCTTGCGGTAGTAGGTTAGACTGCATATAGGGGTCTGCTAAATAATAGCATATTGCTACCACATAAAACATTTCTGCATTGTTTTAGACTGTTTTGATGATGGTATTCCTCATCTATGTAATGAGGCTATTAGGGATGCACATTACTAAAACAGCAAATTGTAGTACATGGTTCTTGTCCTATAAGATGCGAAATAACAGACAGCTCATACTCAGTTGCTAAATGACCTATGATTCACACACTATGCTGCTGCAGGTTATTTGCATAGACTCTGTGTACCTGGCAGCTCCATGACATGTACTGTGGTACTACATATTAATCTATATTTCTGTAGCTTTTCTGAATTATGGGATCTGATTGGCTCCCTATTGAAATGTTGGCACTCAAAATGCTGAGTGCCAATAAGCAGACAAAAAGACTGAAAACACAGGAGAAGAGTGAATTTTGAAAATCGCTCTTCTCCTTTTAACTTCTTTGGCAAGAGGAGGCAAGCACCCCTGCACTTGCCCATATGAGGGGCAAACATTCCACGCCCTCTGAACTTATATATACCAACTCTGAGATGACCATACCTCAGAGAAAAGGGAATATTTCAAGAAATGGCATCTCAGACTTAGTATATGTAAGGCCATTCTTTTGGCCATTTATTTTATTTATTTATTTATTTTACATTTGTTGACCGGAATAGTCTGACTGGATATATGTCCATTTTCAGCGGAGGCCTGAGGAGAAAAGCTCCAAGATAATAATACACATTGAACATTTAGTAAATGCTAGTTTCAAACAGATTACAGTCATAAGCAATAGCAGCATTTAGCACATATAGTTGTTGTTGCCTTTCGGCTTTTCCCGGTTAGGGGTCACCACAGCGGAACTCCAGCCCGCTAATGATTGGCAGTAGATTTTCAGGAACACCGAGGTGCCAGCTCGACATCCAACCTTCAATGAAGGCACGCCCATTTACGCATGTCTTTTGAACGCCCACCCAACCGCGGGGAGGACATGCATACTCCACACAGAAGGCACTCCCCGCACTCCAGCCGAGAATTGAACGAGAGCACCTCTAGTACTAACTTATTATAAGACACTTTACAAAACATAACATTATTTTCAAAGTTATATATACATAACATTACATTCAGGTTTAAGATACATTGAGCAGCAGTTATACAATTGACCCTTCCTGAAATGGAGTGGTAGAAAAAAGTTAGAAGTAGTTGAAGGTAAGGCACCTAAGAAATAGAGAGGTCACTAGTCAGGGTTAGTGCAAGGACATAACCGATGAGTTCTGAAGTATTTCTTGAGTTTGTTTTTGAACTGAGTTAGTGAGGGTTCTAGGGTCAAGTCAGCTGGGAGTCTGTTCCATGTTTTTCCAACAGAGTTGGCAAACAGACAGTCCCCAGCAGAGTAATTGGATTTGTTTGTTTGAACTAGGAGTGTCTTGGATGATCGCAGTGGCCGGGCGCTGTAGGGTGCTGGTGTAAGGGCTGATAATATTTTTTAGTGCAGGTGTATTTTCTGGTTGGTAAAGGACTTTATGTGCCACTATTAGCTGGTTGAACTGCAGTAGGCTTGGCAGTTCAAGCCATCCTAGGCGATTTAGGATGTGACAGTGGTGTGTCCGGTAGGCTGTGCCAGTAGCAAATCTGGCAATGTGGTTATAGCAGGATGATAGTTTATTAAGAGCTGTTTTGTTTAAGTTGGAAAATAGAGGTGAGGCATAGAGAAGAGTTGATAGTAGATGGGAACGGCAATTGCAGTTCTAGCAAGTGGGGTAAGGAAAGGTTTGATTCTGTAAAGAGAGAGAAGTTTTTTATTAATGGTTTTGATAGTTTGATTGATATGCACATCAAACTTTAGGTTGTTATCAACTATGACACCCAGTAGTTTACTTTGGGCTTCTGGGGAGATGATAGTGCCATTGTTAGTGGTTATGTTGAAGGATGGCAGGGGGTCCTGCATGTGGGGGAGAAGAAAGCAGCTTAGTTTTGTTGGGGTTTAGGATTAGATGTTGATCGGAGAGCCATTTTTCCACTGTATTGAAGGTATTTTGGGTTAATGTGAATAAAGTAGCTGTTGAGGTGTCAAACAAATCAAGGTGGAGTCATCCACATATCGAATGCAGGTAGCATCTGGGATGACTGAATGAAGGTCATTGATAAAGATGGAGAAAAGAAGGGATCCTAGTATCAAGCCCTGGGGGACACCTAATGTGATGGGCAGCGAGATGATAGCTTGTCCTGCCATAGGACTGCCTGTTGCCTGCCCTGCAGGTAGGATTGAAACCATTGGAGTGCATTGTTGTTTAAGGAGAAGGCCTTCAAGGTATTTATAAGCATTTTGTGGTCAACCATGTCAAAAGCCTTGGTTAGATCTAGAAAGAGTGCTGAGGATAGTTTGTTATTATTGCGGTTGTGGTTAATGATGTTAGCAAAAGAAAGGAGGGCAGAAGTAGTACTGTGGTGTGGCTTAAAGCCATGCTGAAAGTTGAACAGCTTGTTATGTGTGAGGTAGTGCATGAGCTGTATGTGTACACACTTCTCCATAATTTTAGCTAGAGGTGACAGAATAGCTATGGGTCTAAAGTTTGACAGTTCAGTGGAACTGCCTTCTTTATCTAGAGGTATGACATGGGAGATTTTTCCATATAGTGAGTACAGTAGATTCAAATATAGCTCTGTTGATCAAGATTGAGATGGGGTATGCTATGGTGTCAGCAGCCTTTTGCAGATAGTCTGCTGGGAGGAGGTCAGCAGCCAGGGTGGTGGATTTTAGTTTCTTAAGTAGGGCATGAATAAGTTGAGTAGGAACAGGTTAGAAGGTAAAGTATGTTTGGGTACTGGGTGTGGCTGCATTAGCATTAGAGCCATTGGGAGAGAGTTGGCTGGCTAGAGACTGGATAGTCTCTGTGAAGAAGCTGTTGAAGTTATTAGCAGTGTCTACTGGGGATTTTTGTTGGGAAGCTGAGGGGGGGTGGAGTGGCGGTTTGGCCTGGGTGGAGTAGTTTGTTTATTCCTTCCCAGAACTTTTGAGGTTTGTTTTGGTGTTTTTGCAGTAGATGGTAGTAGTGGTTCTTTTTGTCTAAGGTTATGGATTTTTTGGTGTCATTCCTTAGCTATCTGAATCTTAGTTGATGAAGTGGGGATTTAATCTCCATATTTCGGGATTCACTCTAGCGTGTTCCAACAGTTCAAATGTTTATCAGTCTGGGCTATGCATTTTTTAATATGTACAAGACATTAACATAAACTGACCATGTTTATGAATCCTAACACTATTCAGTACAAACTTCAGCGATTAACATAGACCACTGCAGTTAATGGGAAGCACTCTGCTAAAATTAAAAGGCATAGAAAAATGAATACATTCCTACCAAATCAACAATATATCCATTAAATCCCATAAGTCACAAAGAATTTTTCATACCAGAAACAAAGATTAAAGTAAATTACTTGCTCAAATATCTAGGTATTACTTTTATACACCCCCAACAGGAAATAATTAATAATAACCTTTATAAAACCTGGTCCAAAGTCATGGAGGACCTAACTAGATGGAAAAGTCTAAAATTCTCCAGTCTCTCTAAGACATCAATTATAAAAATGAATATCCTGCCTAAAATTCTTTTTCATTTCTATGCCTTAAACCAGAATATACCTAACAGTTTCTTCTTGAAAATAGAAACTACACTTGGCAATTTCATTTGGCACCCCAAGAACACTAGAATCAGCTACTCCAGATTAACCCTCCCCAAAGAGAAAGGTGGTCTAAGTCTTCCTGATTTTCAAACATATTATAATGTAATTAATGCCAGTCATATCGTTCGAATAATCAACTATGAACCTGCAAACAAATCCTGGCACCCCCTTTGGATAAAAAATTATTACCATCATCTTATTTCATCCAATCTTAATCTAAAAGCCGTCTCTTTCCTAAATTCTAAAACTCTTAAAGAATTTAAAATTCATCCAGTTTTAGTGAAAAGTACTCTATATTTTCAAAAGCTTATAATATCTCTAAAATTAAAGAATTCTTTAACTATGGCTCAACCAATCCACCTAAATCCCAACTTCAAGTTAAATAACAATATGCTAAACCTAGACAAATTCCCACTCATTAAGAACTGCATAGTCTGGGATTTTTATAAAATCAAAGACCTGCCAATTGAATCTATTATACTATCATTAGCAGCCAATAAAAAATATTGTATAATTATTAAACAAATACTATACTTAGTGAATCTGTTTTCTGCAGAGGTCAAAATAACGCCACAGGATTTCCAACTCTATCAACAAATCACAGCTTCACTTGTGTTAAGGACCAAAATGCTATCAATCACTTATAAATTAATAAAAATAAAACACCAAGTCTAAATTCTGTACTCCAAGTACTGAGACTCCCAAAACAACGAGATAACTGTTGTCTAAAAACTTGCAGCAATTGACATATCCCTAAAACTAACTCCTTTCAAGAAATTAATCTATACTCAATTTATGATAAACAATAATGCCTACCATACACCCTTCTTTTTGAGTAAAATTAATCCCAATATTTCACCTCTTTGGCCGACATACTCTAAGTCAATAGTCGACATTCTACATATATTCTGGTCTTGCAAAAATATCTACAAACTGTGGTGCTCTCTGAGAGCACAACTCAAGAAAATGGGCTACATGAAATCCACACTTTTGTGGGAAATGGCAATTTTAAATATATTTCCCAAGTCCTACAACTTTGAGTCCAAATATATCATTGTGTCATTGTGCACCATGCTCAAATCCTATATAGCACTCAGTTGGCTGGAGAGATCTAAAACCTCTTGGTCAGAGTTTAAAATTACAGCTACTAAATATGTTTTGACAAGTAAATTAATTACAATAGTTCTTCTTTCGGCTTTTCCCGGTTAGGGGTCGCCACAGCGGAACTGCTGTCCGCTAATGATTGGCAGTAGATTTTTACAGTGCCGAGGTGCCAGCTCGACGCCCAACCTTCAACGAAAGCACACCCATTCACGCATGTATTTCGAATGCCACTCGACCACGGGGAGGACATGCAGACTCCACACAGAAGATGCTCCAGCCGAGAATCGAACGGGAGAACCTCTTGCTGTGAGGTGACAACACTAAACTAATTACAATAAGTAAGAAGAAAATAAAATATTTCCAGAAATATTGGCAAAGCCTCTTAGAAGCACTTAGCTAGGCCCTTATCTATCTTTCTCAGTTTTACATCTTCATCTTAAAGTCTCCTACTCAATAGTTTAGACGTATTGCCTTACCTCTAACAGCTGAGGATTATAAATATCTAACCATGCATCTAAGGGGTATACAAGTTACTTACGAGTTCATTATCTGATTTTTTTCTTTACCGTAAAAGTCAAGCATCCTTCTTTATGATATCTCCTATAAGTCACAATCAAGTGTATATAGTGTATATAGTTGTATTAAAAGGCATAGACATATTTTTTTTTTGTTCCATCCCTTGTGTGTTATAACTCATCTTTGTTTATTGATATCCTAACAATATCATATAAGCAATGGTTTTATGACTAACTCTAAATTTATATACCTAAGAACTTGGTCCTTTATGGTGTAATTTCAAGCCCTACTTTACATGATCATATGTATAGCTTTTTGATATGCAAATGTCCTGTAATACTTATGCCTTGAGGTTTTAAAATTCAAAATTTCTGTATCTGAATGTATGTGATTCCTGTATTACATATTGAAAAAATGTAATAAAAAATTATATTTGAAAAAAAAAATGAATACATGGAATATTAGGAGTTCAGTTTTGTGTAATACATAAAATCTTGTAGTGTAGGATTAGCGAACTTGATTCGATTGTCCTGCTATGACATCATGCCATTCTTTTGTGTTTTTGAAATGGAAATCATGTCATCTGGCTTTATATCTCCATCATTATCTGTAACATTCTGTTTACTCTGATTCACTGTACAGTGCATAGTGAAGAACATAAGGATTTGTTTTGAGTTTTTTATAATTTTTCATCTCTGCTGTTATCATCAGCATCTTTTCTTAGGCCAACATCCAGCAGTTTTGAAGTTTTTACTTTAAGTCCTGAGCCTCTGTTACCCCCAACAGTTGCTGTGCTACAAGTATAATCTAAGTAGATATTGCAGTCTGAGCCCATTTCATCCACACGTGAGTCTGATAGCACTCAGAGATGTTGTTTGGTAACCTTCTAGGTGGATCTGACCAGTGCCACATGATGCATTCTCCAAACCTTCACTGAGACTCATAGGTGCAGTGGTTCCAGCAGCCTTCCTTCCTTCCCTCAGGATGTGCAAACCATCATTGGCCAGTCAGTTCCACCAACTCCGGCTGGATCCCCCAACACCCAGGTAGCTAATCAATCCTTGGTCATCTAGGATGCTGTCAGTCCTTTATCACTTGGTACTAAGCAGCCATCTATCTTAGGTAAAGACTTGTGGAACATTGTGAACAGTAATGTGTCATCAGAAATAAGAAAGAAACAGGGCATATGTATGGACAATTTAAGAGAATGCCTTTGTATACTCACTACCAGGAAAACCACTCTGTGATGTGACTATTGCAGTGGATACTGTACATTATTTAAGAGACCATTCTGTCAAATTTTAGCAAATAAAAAAATAACCTGGCAACTATGGTTGGAGTTCTGAGCAAGCATTAATTAATATATTTTCTAGGGATTGGTTCCCTTCAGAATCTTGACCTACTGAAATCCTGAATTTTAGTAGTCTGAGACCACAAAGGCGAAGGTGCAGAATACCGAAACCCCAGAAGCACGAAATTCAAAATCCCGAAGTTCGGAGATTTTGAATTAGCGGTTCTGGTGTTGTGGTGTGTGAGTGGATGGTTGGAGATGTAGGTCAGTGTTTGTGTTGTATGGGTTTTGGGTAGGGGCTTTAGTGTGTGTCTGTGAGCTTTGTTAGTGTGATATGTGTGTGCGAAAAGAATGTAGGTTGTGTAGTGGTGTTTTTGTGTGTTTGTCTGTAGTGCGACCTCAGAGTTAGTATATTTAAGTAGGGGATGTGTGTGGGGTGCAGGGGGGCTTGCCTCCCTGCTTGTATGTAGGATAGGTGTTTGTGTTTGTGTATGTGTAGGGAGGTGTATGTTTGTGTCTGTGTGTGCGGTATGTTTAGTATAGAAATTGCAATTTTAAATTTCACACTTGTGGTGTTTCGATTTTATGGAATTTTGGCTTCATGGTCTCGAGATACTGAAATTCAAGATTTCAGTATTTTGAGATTATGAAGTGAATCCCTAGGGATGCATAACTTTGGGAGCAGGTTGTAAAATTCTGTAGAATGTTCCATCAATCTTACAGGACTAAACAGACTATACAATTATCATTTGCAGTTCTGCTAAGATACAGTTCTCAGGACTAGTCCTGCCTGTGCACCAGAGGCAGGTGGAATTAGAGCAGTGACCAGCTACAACAACTGGTGTTATAGAGTGTTACAGTTGCATCTGTGCCTTCAGCCCTGTAAGTGAATGACTCACTACCCGGAAAACCACTCTGTATCAAAGTGAGTTGACAGTACAGAGGATGATACTACGATTGAGCAGTCTCCTGTAATTATATCTCTTTCCTGTTTATCCATCTACCTATCCATCTATAGCTGCAATCAGTAGCATGAGTATGACAATGTTGTCAGGAAAACACAGAAACTCACAATGCTGAAAATAAAAAGAAGCTAAACTCCCATACTTGTCCCTCTTCTGTACCTGTGTTAGTGCATACTCCTGTGTCCAAAGTAATAGGTCGTTCTGCAGTTTGACTTTTTATGAGGTCTTTTTTTCAGTTTTGGCAGTTGCAATGTGTTATTTTTGGCATTGCCAGTTTTGATGTTCCTATGTTCTTGTTTTTTATATATATACATATATACCTACACACACACACACACACACACACACACACACACACACACACACACACACACACACACACACACACACACATACACACATATATACTTCAAGATTGTACAGTGGTCTGTTTTAAAAATAAAAAAGATTGTACAGTGGGGAAAGGGCATATTTCCCTATGCTGAGACTTAATGTCAAACACCTGTCAATCATCTGTTTAGTCCATCAAATTTTTTTGGCTTAACAAATGTTGCCCTAAGGTGGAGGCGACATTCTTCAGCATACATATATATATATATATATATATATATATATATATATATATATATATATATATATATATGCCAAAGGGGCATTGTACTCAGTTATTGGCCTGATGAGGGAAGAGTACAGGGAGGTTATAACGTATTTTTTTTTCTGGAGGCAATGCCCTTAGTTATGAAATGAGCAATATAGAATGCCCTTCTTACCACTGTGGAGACATGGTGGTCAAAGGTAAGATTGCTGTCAACCTGTGTGCCCAGGTCTCTCACGACTGAGTGTGTACTTAGGGTGTTGCTATTGATGTGGTAGTTACTGAAAGGGATGATAATACATTTTGTGCATTGAGTTTAAGGCCATGACTTTGGCACCAGTCATTTGTTTGTGTAAGACCCGCTTGTAGGATGTTGACATCGTTTGGAGATTCTATGACCGCTCCCAGTTTGCAGTCATCAGCAAACATTGTCAGCCACAGACCTTTAGTTCTAGCTTTCACTTTGGAGAAATAGATTCCAAACAGTAGAGGTCCCAGGACTGATCCATGTGGAACACCACTGGTTATGGGGCTGCTGTTGGAGGTGGATTCCCTTATTTTGACTATATGTGTTCTATCAGTGAGCCAGTTAGCGATCCATATAATGATATACAGGTTGATGCCTAACTGGGTGAGTTTGTCAATTATTCCTGAGTGGAAGATAGTTTCAAAAGCCTTGGTTAAGTCTAGGTAGGCTGTATGTATAAATTTCCCCTCATCAAGGGCCTAGGCGCCTTTCTCAAAGAAGTCCACCAGGTTTAACAGGCATGATCTACCTTTGACAAATCCAAATTGAGTAGGGTCTAGTGTTTGGAGGTTACCAATATCTTTGTTGATAAGGTCCATGATGATTCTCTCCATGGTCTTGCAGATAATGCTAGTCAGGCTAATAGGTCTATAGTTCCCAGGGTAAGTGGAAGCACTACCCTTGTGCAAGGGGATAACGGTGGCCTTTTTCCATTCAGCTGGAATGAAGCCAGTGCTTAGACTATGATTGAAAAAAGTACCCAATGGTGTTGTAATTCTTGTTTGAGCCAATGTAAGACGTAGCATGAGATGTTATCAGTTTCCATGGATACTGAGTTTTGACCTTAGAGAGGGTGTTCACGACCTACTCTTTAGAAATACAACATAAAGGACAGGTTGTAAGGATGTCTTGGGGTAAGTGTGGCAGGGACAGGGAAGTGAAGTTTTCACAGAATCTATCGGCTAACAGGTTAGCAATATCCACAGGCTCAGTATATCTGGTATCATTAACTACCAGTTAGGCACAGATCTGGGCCTTTCCTTTTACATTACAGATGTAACTAAATAATGCCTCATGAATGTCCTTAGTTGAGGAAGCTAATTTAGATTTGTAGTTAGCTTTGGAGGATTTCTCAAGAAGTCTTATTTGCTTGTTTAAGCTGATGAGGGAGTGTTTCCAATTTAGGGCTCTCTCCCTCTTACACTCATACAGCAATTTCTTTCTCTTATTGTAAAGCCTATTAATGGCAGTTGCCCACCGGACAGGTTGGCTCTTCCTTGAACTTTTGGGCAAGTGAGATTGCGCATGAGTAATTTCCCCAGTCAATGGATGGGTAGTTAAAGTCACCCAAAACTATAGTGTTCAGATGTGCAGTATCTTGATAGACTCAAGTAGATCCAAATAGGCAAAATGGGTGTCCTGACTCATGGAGGAGGTGCTGTAGCTGGCAATAACTTGAACAGGTGTCCTACCATTAGTTAATTACACCTGAAGTATCTCCAGGGAATCATGCTGTCTAACCAATATGGAGGTGTATTTATCTTTAATGACTATTGATACACCACCTCCTTTAGTTTTTATGCCATTGGTTTGTAGTCTGAACGTGCGGAAGGATGTGTAGCTTGATATGGCTGGGGTGCCGTCCACAGCCTTGAATCAGGTTTCTGTGACTGCACAAATGTCTATGTCTTCCAAAGTGAGGATTGATTCCAGTGAATGCAGTTTCATGTTAAGACTCTTAGGGTTTAGCAACAAAACCTTGAGTTTGTTCTTCGATGGAGTTCTTATGTTTAGAATTTTGTCCTTGAGACACTACCTAAAATAGGCACTATGGGGGCAGCAAGAGCCTTGGCCAGTAGCCAAAATCCCATGGTGACAGATAGAGACCATTTCTGGCAAAGCATCGAGGTCTATTGGTCATGTCATCCCAGGCTGCAGATACTGTATCCCCTTGGAATGACACCAGAAACTAAGCCAATTATTGAAGTCAGTCATTTTCTGTTTGCACTGAGGCATCATTCTAGGTGAAGGTAAAATGCTGCTTAAGGCTAGGGACATACAACCTGATACACATAGTCCAAGACCTCAAGCATGTCTCACTTCATATAGTCCAGTCAGGTATGCCTCAAGTCATTCACACCAACATGGACTATGGCAGAGTCTTAACAGTGCCTGTTGTTGAGAGATTTGAGTGCATGCGTGATATGGTGGATCCTGTTACCTAACTGACAGGTGACCGTGACCTTCTCCTTATCCAGCCTGGTGAGAGGGGCATCTGTGTGTCTCATGATGGAATCACCTATGACTAATAGGGTTGCTTTTGTGTTTTGCCTTAAGGGATTGACAGGTGAGACACTGGCATGTGAGTTATTATGTGTATTATGTTCTGCAGAGGAAGTATTATGTGTAGCATGCTTATGTTTGTGTTTGGGAGGTCTCTGGTGTTTAGGTATGCTTCTGGTAAGGACCTCTGTATATGTAGGTATGTATAATGTGGGTTTGGGTGGAGTATGAGGTGAGATGGGCATGTTGAAGACCCGCTCATTGTCATATGTACTGACTGGTGTATGAGAGAGCATGGATTCAAAGTTCTTAATATAGTTGCATCTCTCAAATGTTGAGTTTGTGTGGTCTAGGAGAAGAGGGTTGTCAGTGAACATGAGGCAGTTAATACAGTGTCTCAGGATGCCCACATTGACCAATGAGCAATTGCTGGAGAATCTGTGGAAAATTGTAAATCCATAGTGTTCGGTAAATTTATATGGTCAGGAAGAGAGATTGTACTTAGGAATGGCTAGTTGGTGAGAGGTGTGTTGGTACCTCTGAGGCCAGGGTTAGTGTTCTACCTGACAGTAGCACTGAGATGTGAAAAAACCTCTGGAGGACGAGAAGCAAAGTGCTAAGAGACAATTTTACAAGCAAAACATTTGCTAATATAACCATCACCATAACTACCACTACATGGCAGAGCATGATGGTGTGCTATACACAAGAAAGTGCAGATGTGGGGCTTATATAAAACAAGAAATAACTCTTTTAACTCAAACTAGCAAGTAAGGATGAACTCTCCGAGCTCAAGTCCAGTCACCCTTGATTAGATGGGACTCACACAGCACTCTCCTCCCACAGGGGTGCAGAGAGGCCTTCTCCAACACAGATGGCTTGAATTTGATGCTCAGAAGTTACAAAACAGACTCAGAAACAGCAAGCCTTGAGCTGGGCTACGCTACAGCTGAACTAGTACAGTATGCAGTAAAATGTGACCAAAAACAGTTCCAACAATTCAAACAGACATTAGAATGCCAACACAAATTAGGAGAGCAATATAGGAGTAGAAACAGGCACTTATAGTTATTTGGAAGCAACAGATGCCTCAGATCTTTTTATCTCAGTGAATTTTATAAGACTTTTTTTTATAATACATTTTATAAGACTTTTGTCTATATGGATGGATACTACTGAAATATAAATATGATTCGGAAAAGATTGATTTGGTACAATAGGTTCCAATATTATTAATTAAAAAATGGGCCATAATTTGAATTTTAGTTTTAAGAAGGGTAGGAATATTAGGAACATTTTAGAAAGGGGTTCCAATATTACTGATTGTTGTTTTGTCTTAGCAAAATGTAGGGCAGTGCTCATGTATTACTAAGACAGCTGAAGTAGTGAGAATTAACAATTATTTTACATTTATTTTTGTAAAGGAGCATATAATTCAATGCAATTGAAAATAGTGCAGGTTATTTAGTAACTTGCCAGTCCTGTCAAGCTTTTATATGTGTAAGACAGAGAGACCACTTAGAGAATTTATACACATAATTACTATATTCAGAGAAAAAATATTAATAATGCTTTAAATAAGCATGAGGCTATTTGTGAAAATGTTAAAAAATAATATTTTTATACTTGAAAATGTTTCCCCTTTACACTGGGGAACAGACTGGGAAAACAAGTCTGAATATATGAAAGTTTACTGGTAACTAGCTCTCGATGCTACCCACAGTTCTGATTTAAATGAGAATATATCAGACAACAATGTTTTAAAATTATGGGCAGCAAAATTATAGAAGACTGTTTTTGCATTACTGTATATTTACTGCACTGCTTTTATCTTACTGTTATTCATTGTCTTCTTATATAACAGAAAAGGTTGATTTTGTTTATAATTGGTGTACTTAGGTCAGACAGCTATGATAGTTATATTATTTGGAGTACTCTTGAGTGAAAACAAAAATCCTTGCTGAAATTACATCTACTATCATTCTTTGCTTTGTATTCTTAACCTGTTCACTTTTTGTTCTGTACTTTTTAATTATCAATTATTGGTAAACAACACAATGGAGGGCTCCGGTGGAAAAAACAACAACAATAAAAACACGATTCCCAAGATGGTGGTCGTCCTGTAAGCATCCTATCCACAGAGTTCCCTATCTATTCAGCTTACACACGAGGAAAACCTAAACAAACATCCTGGCAGAGGATCTTCTTGGTCAGATATGAGCTGTAGATGACAAAGACTATCAAAAATTGGCCACTTGAACTTCATTTGATCACAATCCGAGCTAATATCTCTACAAAGTTGTAATTACAACTTGCCACGTGCATCTTACAGGCCTGAAGTTGTGCTTAAATCCCAGGCTTTTATAAGAGAAAGCAAAGCGCTAATTACAATGGCTAAAGAACTGGATATGATGGAGACACAAACTATCAAAACAAAACTTTCAATGATAGCTTCTCTGAAGAAAGAAGTGGTTTCCAAATGGCAAAAAAAAAAAAAAAAAACTACCGGAGCCTATTAAATCAAGTGCCAAGACCAAGCCTGAATCAAGCTTCCACATGGAAGATCTCAAAGACGCTCTTCAACCAATACATTCAGCGATTAAAGGCTTTTCAGAACAACTTACAAATTTTGGCAGCTCAATTAAGCAAATAGTGGAGCATGTTGACAATCTGGAACAAAAATCACAATCAAATGAATTACTAATACTATCACTGAAAGAAAATCTCTGTTCTTCAACAGCATCACTACATGAGTTACAACAAAAATTTATAGACCTTGAGGCTAGGAGTAGACGGAAAAACATTTTGGTCAAAGCATACCCGGAAAATTTAAAAATGCCCAATTTAATGCACACAGTTAAGCAAATCTTTAATTACCTTCTTAAAGAAGAGAACAATACAACAGAAACAGCAATAGAGTGGGCCCACCGAGCACTTCACAGAAAACAAGACTCGGCAACTCCCAGACAGGTTTTTATGTTAAACTCCTCAATTTCCAAGATACCCAAAAGAGCCTATCAGCTGCAAAAAAGCAAAAAACTTTCACCTGGAATACTTACAAAATTACCTTTTCCCAAGATTTACCCTACGCAATAAATGAAAACTGTCAGAAACTCGCTCCGTACGGCACTGACCTGATTAGAAGAGGTATCAAATTCCAAATGCAATAGCCAAATGTTCTTTTTTTCTACCACAATGAAACAAAAATTGCAGTTAACACACCTAAAGAAGCGAAGTTAGCATTTCTCAGTTGCTTCAGTAACTCTCGAGAAAAATGATTCTTCTTTGATGCTTTATATATTAACATCACAGGCATCGCTTCACTCCTTTGTCCCATTAAATAAATATCTTCTCTTCACCAAATAATAACTGTTCATCTAAAAAGTCGCTAATTTTATCTGTCACTTGACGTCCCTAAATATACGAGTGGAATCGAGCCTACAATGGTTTGTTGTCCGGAGGAAGACATTTCCTGCACATAACTTCCTGGTGCCATGATAAACTGTTCCTCCTGCCTGAGCTTATTTCCCATTTCTTCAACTCCAAAGCACGCTAAGCTGCGCTTTCAGAGCCTGGGAACTTATGATCACATCGAGGGACTCACGTTTATCTGACTGGCTCTAGTGGAAAGAAAAGCTCCAGTCTGTGAGGTTTACTCATCGCTCTCATCGTTTTTCTTTTGTTTAAGCTTTAAGGAAGTAAGTGACTCTAAATCTCATTCTGGCTAAACGTGGATCTTAAGAAGTGTTCATCTTTTAGCAATAGCCAGATTATTAGGATTTAGGCTCTGATTAACACTTAAGAACTTTTAATATTTGTGAGCTAAAGTATGTCCTGCTTTGGCAAGACTTTTGTGGTATAAAAGAAACAGAGGAAAAGATAAAGAAATAGGAAATATATTAAGGGTAAAGAAATGATCATGAGCAGATCATTTTTGCAAAGACTTATACAGTGCTGTCTCACTGTACATGGTCTGCAGTTCTATGTACCTTATGCTTTTGTAGCACATCCATTCCTTGTGGCATCTGCAAGTGACCTGGAATGATCAGGGACAACCCTGTCAGTGTTTCTGCACATCTGAGACTCAGTATTCTTTGATGGGGACAAACAATTGTAACTCATTAGGGTCATATAAAGTGCATAACATGGACAGACAACAGCTCATAACTCTAGACCTCAGGATAAAAGACATACATTGCACATAAATTACATGCATATTCTAGTAGACAAAAACATTATCTTTACTTTTACGAAATAAAAACTATAACACCTCTCAGTTAATTTGTAAACCAAAATCTTTTTGAGGTGGTCAGCTATTATGGATCATGACAAAATAGTTTCCTTTTTTTTAATTTTATTATGGTAATAACAACCTTTGTAAGTAGCAGCAATTTTTATATTCTGCGAGTTAGAAGTGTTGGGTGGATATCAGGATGCAACAACACCCATCTGTCTTATTCTTGTCAAATTAAAATCATTTTACTGGTTGCCAAGACAGTCTATTTCCAGCTTGTAAATTTCACAACTAATTCCGAAGGGGCACTTGGTTATGCCTGAGATTTTAATGCATACATACAATATGCTATGTTTACTGAGCACTAATCTATCGACCTAATAAATGCTTCTGCTAAGATAGCAGCAGGTAACATAGCTCAATAACCAAATAATCTACAGGAATAATATACTTTCCTGATTCAGTGTTAAAGGAAAAACAATAACAGTAGAAAAGGTCACACATCCTTAAATACTTTTCATTTTCATGCATAGAGCTCCCCTACCATACGTCACTGTTACACATGACCATCGCGATTCTATGCAGACGACAATGGATGGTCAGATTGTTTTGGACAGTTGCACATTTCTCAAAGTTGAAATAAGATTAAAAGTTAACAAGATTGTTAACAGAAAGCACATTTATGTTGATATTTCATATAGTGTTTTGTTATACTATGCAAGAAATGTTGGGTAAATGTTACAGTACTTGCACTAGTTTTGTTATTCTAAATAGTCGCTAGCTTTCTACGCCCACAAGGATTTAGATGGGATCACAACAGTGCAGTCTACAGCTTTTACATGTTTTTGCATTTATATTATCTAAATGGAATTCTATACATATGTGATAACACATTCCTAGTTTAAAATGTTGGTGTTTTTTATGTCACTTTGATTAGATTTTGCTACCAATCTAGGCTGTAGAAAGTATGGATTGTATATATTCTATTTTAAGTTCTATAGAACATGTTAATGCCTTTTGAATTAACCAGGTATATTATGTTTCCTGAGCAGTAAGATTGCTTTCATAAATCTGCAATTAGTTGGAGCTTACTGTAAATTCTAAAACCAAAATTCATTTACCGTTTATTGCAAATATTTTAAACTAAACAACTTAATATAAATCTTACATACTACATACGACTTTACTTCTTGTGCAAGAATTCACTTTTTAAATTTAGTCGGAGACCGAAAACTTGTCCTATATTTGATTATATTATTTTATAGTATTGATCTCTCAGACAATTGCCGGTCTTATTGTCATTATTTCTGTTTGATTTAGTGGAAGATGCTCTGCAGTAACTCTCTTACAATCAAAAGGGTTCTACCTTTCCATTGTTACCAAGTAATGAATGGAGTCCTGTGGATCGGTAGGTTTTTGATTTAGGACGATCAGTTTTGAGAAGCTGATATTGTTGTATATAGTTTTAGCGAGTAGCTTTAGATTTGTATTAGTAGTACATCCACTTTTTTGTTATACTCCTTCATTTAGGAGGGTTATGTGGGTAGGCACGGGATTAAGGTTGAAGGAGTTTGTTGCTACCATTCTCTTGTAAACTTCAAGAAAAACTTCCTTAATTTTATTTGGACCTTCAATAACACTAATAAATAGTTATGCTCAGCTCATTCTGGTTAAACACATTCAGGATACTGACATATTACCTTCTTTTTTTTCTCTCTCTTCTTCTTCTTTTTTTTCTAATCCCTTAACTCAGAATTTATGTATTGGATAATTGATTCATGGAATGTAAGGGGTCTACATACCAAAAGGAAAAAAAAAAACTTACAATGCACCTATTATTTAAATCTCAGGCAAATGTGTGTTTCGTGCAGGAAACTCATATGCTTAAAGAGGGTTGGGAAAAGGACTCTTTGAGAAAATGGATAAAGAATATAATTGCTGCAGGGGACAGCTCAAATTCAAAAGGGGTTATGATTATTATAAAAAAAATAATGTCAAGAGGACATTCACGGTTATAAGTCGGACAAAAATGGAAGATGGTGCCTCTTCACATCCATAAATCCAAAGTCCAACATACCAGTTCTCTTCCTGAATTTATATGCCCCATGTATGAAACAATATGATTTTATACTTGAAATTTATAATATTCTCTGTTAATTTCCAAATCACCAATATATAATAGGAGTGGATTGGAATGCAGTCATAGACCCAGTATTAGATCACACCAGCAAGTCAAAATCCTACAACTATCAATCCTCTACTGCAATTAGGGAATTAAAGTTAGATACAAATCTAGTGGATCCAATCTCATTTAGTAGTAACTTAATTAAAAACAATCTATATACCTATTTTTCAAAGTGCTATAATGCATGGTCCCATCTAGACTTCTTCCTTATCTCAGAATCCCTATTGAATCTGGAGATAAAATTCTACACAGAGCCCAGATTCCTATCAGATCACTTAAGAATTTCTCTTAGCTTGGACTTCACAAACAATTCATCATCACATCCCATTTGTAGCAACTGGAATCTGAATAATAATTTATTACTTAAAAAAGATATTATCCAAGAAATTAATAACAGCTTATTACAAGTCGAGACGGACTTTGAATTTTGCAACATTCCAATGGATAGACAATGGGCGGCTTATAAAACAAAACTGAGAGGATTCTTAATCCAGAAGGCTTCCTATTATAAAAAGCTAAATAAACTAAAAGAAACCAATTTAACCTCAAAATTATCTGATCTAGAAAACAAACTTAAATTGTGTTCTGACCCAATTTTAGCAAAAAAGATTAGCAATATTCAAAGATAACTGCTAGAACTACACTACTATAATTACTATCTCCAAGAACAGAGACACCTAGCATACTACTCTGAATGGGCTCAAATTCCCTCTAAAACCTTAGCTAGAATTATTGAAAATAAACAAGGTCCCACAAAAATCCCTCTATTAGATTATCAAAATAAAATTTACAATACTGATTCAGATATTATAGATCTATTTCATACTCTATTCTCTAGCATATATAGCCAAAAAAAGATACTGTAGAATCATACCAAATAGAGAATTACCTAAACAATCTCACATTCCCAAAACTTAATAAGGAGCAAAGAAACTCTCTTTCTGCACCCCTCGAATTATAAGAAATCGTTGAAACCATCAATAACCTCAAAACTGTCAAATCACCCGGACTAGATGGTTTTACATCTGCTTTCTATAAAACATTCAACACAAAGATATCATCTATCCTTTTAAAAGTCTTTAACCTTATCTTTTTGAATGGTATTTCTGATAATCACTGGAATAATTCCAAAATGATACTCATTCCAAAAAACAATCAAGACATTACTAACCCCAACAATTACAGACCCATCTCTTTAGACTTAAAAAAGTACTACCATCCTTGATTTCCCCTGACCAGGAAGGCTTTATACCTAATAGACATACTTGGGATAACACTTTAACTCTTGACTCATTAATAAACAACGAAAAAAGATAAAAACCCAATATATGCACTAACCCTAGATGCCTCCAAAGCTTTTGACAGGGTCAACTGGAAATTCCTTTTTTTCAACCTTAACCCACTTTAACATACCTAAAGAATTCTCCAACATAATAAAAATCTTATACAAAGACTCTTTTACCTACCTTCATATTAATAAAAGATATTTTAACCCAAATAATATAACCAATGGAATGTGACAAGGTTGCCTGCTTTCACCTTACCTTTTTAATATCTTTATTGAACCTTTCTTCTTACATATATCACAGAAGGAATTTCACACTCCCCCGCTAGTTCTTAGTAACAAGACCATACTATAAGCCTACGCAGATGATCTAAACCTTTATTTCCAATATCCAAACACCGATCTGAATAAATTATTATTAGCTATTGATAAATTTTCTACAGTATCTGACTATAAAATCAATTACAAGAAATCCCACATTTTCCCTATCAACCCAACAAATCATAAAACAAATTACTTTCCAGATTCCCCCTTTCAAATAACCTACTCTCTTAACTCTCTTGGGATCTCATATGAACAAAATCAGACATCCTTCTTTCAGAATAATCTTCTTAAACCTTGGGCTAAAATTACTCAAGACATACACAGATGGCAACAACTGAAACTCTCTCTATTGTCCAAAGCTTCGATTGTTAAAATGAATGTTTTCCCAAGATTGTTATATTGATTAAATGCATCCAATCTTACTATTCCAAATAATTTCTTTACCAAAATCTCCAAAGAACTGGCCAAATTTATCTGGTTTCCAGAAGCGGTCAGGTTATCATATTCCAAACTGACTTATTCAAAAGAGAAAGGCGGTCTCAGTCTACCTGATTTCCAATTGTATTACAAGATTATATGTGCTAATAGAATTTTGACAGTTTCAAACCTGAACTCAGACAACTTTAAGTCATCTCCAACCTGGGTAAAAATTTGGCTTTATCATATAATAAAGTGTGAAATTAATCCAAAAGCCCTTCCTTTCCAGTTACCACCGAATCTTAAGACCTTAAAAATACATAACACCCTGAAACATAAAGTGAGAACTTTTCAGGACTTGCTTAAAATGATCAAACTAGACAATAATGTACCACTTTTTCAACCATTACACCAAAACCTTAATATTAAAATTAACAATAAAGGAATAAACCTTACAGATTTTGCCCTTATCAAAGATTGCACGCTTTGGGAAATATATAAACATAAGGACAAAAATGTACCTGAATTAAGAACAATCCCTGGACTTGGCTTCAAATACACAGTGATACTTAGACAGATCAGGGAAGCCACCCTCTCCATAACTAATGATATATACTGTGTTAATGAGGACATAAACAAACTTCAGGATATCATGAACTCACTTTTGAGTAGTGAGAAAATGCTTTCCAAAACATACAAGCTTATTATCTTTCTGATACATAATGCAGGATGTCTATTCTCTAAATACTGAAATGAGCCAGGTAAAATGCTAACGGATGAACAAAAACTTAAGTCAATCAAAAACACTTTAGAATTTATTCCTTTTAAAAATCTAATTTATACTCAGTTAACGATCAATAACAATGTATATTATACACCAGTTATTCTTAATAAATTCAATCCTAAAATATTGCCAGCTTGCTCATGTTGCTCATACCCACAAGCTGACCTTATGCATGTGTTGTGGTTCTGTAATCACACCCATAAACTATGGTGTTATTTAAAAACCCGCCTAGAAAAGATGGGTTATCAAAGCTCCACTCTTTGTTGGGAACTGGCTATTCTCCATATCTCGAACCCGCTACTATCTAAAATCAAACAACATATCTTAATTGTACTTTGCATGCTAACTAAACTTTATATCACTAAAAATTGTCTAGATCATAGTAAACTCAGCTGGGAGGGTTTTAGGGAAATGGCACTCAAATACATTTCATCACAAAAATGTATTGTCAGAGGTCCTAAGAAAAGAATATATTATCAGAAACTCTGGAATTCTATACTTAACCAGGTTCTAAAAGACTAGGCATAACCAAGGTCCTATTATTTCAGATACATTTACTCTAGTAACTCACTGAGCTGAGTTGTTCATTAATGTAGTTTTACCACATAGTTTGACACAATAGTAGCTTCATTGTAGATAGTTTTATGTTCTCTTTTTTTTATCTCATTTGTACTTTTCACTTAATTATTCAGTGTTATGAGTGCAATCTTGTTATATATCCTCTCAGCTCTGTACAAAATTTTGTTGCATATTTTAATTGTATTTGCATTATTTATTGTTATTTCTTTGTGCATAAAACAATAAAAATTGCTATTTGAAAAAAAAACAACAATAAAAACACAATCCACCTTGGTAAACACTGCCACACCAACTTGTAGAAAAAATCTTCCAATGCATAAATTTACAGTAAAGTATTTATTACACATGATAATCCAATAAAAACAAGTTTGCAGTAGTCAATATGGTAAGCGCTTTCATCCATGTAAATCCTGGACTTTATCAAACCAAGTGCTTTACCATTGTGACTGGTAAAATACCCTTCCCTATTAATGAATGAACGGACAAAAACACTTACCATATTGACTACTGTAAACTTGTTTTTATTGGATTATCATGTATCTTACTGGCTGTTGCATTTTTTGCTCTTATTGGACTGTCGTGTGGAATAAATACTTTACTGTAACTTTCTGCATTGGAAGATTTTTTTCTACAAGTTGGTGTTACAGTGTTGACCAAGGTGGATTGTGTTTTTATAATTATCAATTATTGCATTACTACTGCTTTTTGAATTGTGTTGCTATTAATTATTAACTATGTTAAAATTTGTTGTTGTGCTTGTAAACCTCTAGAGCTTTTCTCCTTGGGTCTCCACTGAAAATGGGCCTCTAGCTCATTTGGACCAAGCAGGTTAACAAATGTCAAATAAATAAAATAAATAGTTATGCTGATGAAGTTTGATTCTTTTGACAGAAGAAGTACAAAATAAATATTCTTTTATTCAAGTACAGCGTTTGGTTGATGTATTCTTTGGTATACAGTAGAGTGTGCTAGAGCTGATTTAAAAGCCTAATTTTATGCTTCGGTAATTTTTACATCTGAAAGTGGTCTAGCTATTTGCCCTCTCCATTGACCAGAAACGGGGATATTGCTATTGTTTCTGGACCTGAATTATTATTTGTTACTTAGCAATGCTAACTTTAATTGGCCTGTGTGCTCTTGCTGTTTGTCTTAAACTTGCTGTGTGCCAGACTCTAATACACTGAGCTACAGAATGACAAATTTGCCTTGAGTTCTTGCTAGTGGATTTTTGGATTTTACTTTGAAAATATCCCTGCACCATCCATTTTCTTTTTTGTTCTTATTGCATAGATCACAGTATGCTGGTCTTTATTTAAAATGTCTGTTTTGTGCTGTCCTAATTTTTACATCTGAAACTGATTTCTCCCTGGTGGGAGAAGAGGGCTAATTAGGCACAAGTTGGGAGCCACCACGTACCCCGGGAACTACCGCCCCATTAGCCTGATGACATATTGTCATGGAACTTATAAACAAAAACATTGGTAATCTCCAAACTCTGGACCCCACCCAGTCCGGGTTTGTAAAAGGCAGATCATGTCTCCTAAACATGATAGACTTCTTTGAAGCAGTCACCAAAACCATAGAGGAGGGTAAGGTGGTTTACACAGCCTAGCTAGATCTTGCCAAGGCTTTTGACACCATCCCTCACTCTGGAATTATAGATAAACTCACTAAACTAGGTGTAAATCCCTATGTCACAAGATGGGTTGCCAAATGGCTCACTGACAGAACCCACACTGTGAAAGTAGCAGACTCCAAATCCGACTTCAGACCAGTGACAAGTGGAGTACCACAGGGCTCAGTCCTGGGTCCTGTCCTGTTTGGTATCTACTTCTCTGAAGTACAGGCTAACACAGAAGGTCTTTGGCTAATGAAGTTCGCAGATGACTGCAAACTAGGAGCCATAATCAAAACACCTAACGATGTGGGCATCCTACAAAAGGGTCTCACTGAGACAGATGCCTAGTGTCAAAGCCATGGCCTAAAGCTCAATGCCAAAAAGTGCATTGTCATTCCTTTTGGTAAAAACTCTGTACCCATGACCTACCACATAGGCGGTAGTCTACTTAACACCAAAAGTGTGATAAGAGTCCTTGGGACACAGGTGGATAGTAGTCTCTCCTTTGATAATCACATCACAACAGTAGTCAGGAAATCCTTCTATGTGGCACACCTCATCACAAAAGCTTTTTCATCCAGGAAAAAAGAGGTCATTGTTCCCCTCTACTCATCACTCATTAGACCCATTATAGAGTACAACACCCCTTTTGGTATGTACCTCACAAGACATCTACATCAACTGGAAAAGCCACAGAAATATCTCACAAAGAGGATTACCGGCCTCAAACAGATGCCCTATGCAGACCGTCTCAAAAAAACTCCAGCTTTACTCTGTCGCATATTGCCTACTCAGAGGTGATCTCTGCCTAACATACAAAGCTGTCAAACCCAGAGCTGTTGGACATGCTCCACTTAAAGAGGTCACAATCCTCCGAGCTACATGCTTTAGGGACCTAAACCTTGTCACCACAATAAACAGAACATGCCGGAGGGATAGATTCCTGTCCCAGAGACTTTCCATACTCTGGAATAAACTACATATCTATATCAAACAAAGCTCCTCATTAGTACTCTTCAAAAAAAATCTTGATGATTGGATGGGAAATAAGAAATTCACCCAGGGGATCACTTCTGTGGCTCTGCTCGACAGTGGCACAGAAAAATATTTTTTTTTGGGTGGCAAAAGCCAGGGTACCTTTTTGGCTGGGCTTGTATAGGCCTTAGGGCTGATAGCCTAGCATCTACCTATGAACTCCTGCTGTTTCTGGGCCTAATTACTACTGATTTCTTAGCTGTGCCGATTTTAATTGGGCTATGTCCTGTTGTCTGCCTTGAATTGTGTGCGCCCCAGGCTCTTTTATGCTGAGCTGTAGCATGACAAACTTTCTTTGAAATGTTACTACAAGATTTAACTTGTAAAACCACCCAATACCATCTAAGAAAAGAACTGTTTTCTTCATTTGCATAAAAAACTGTATTAGCACTGATTTAACTGTTCTGTTTTGTGGTGTGGTAATATTTGCATCTGAAACTGGTCTACCTACTGTGAAAAGTGATTACTGCTGTTATTTCTGTGCCTGAATTACTATTGGTTACTTAGCAGGGTTAACTTTAATTGGCCTGTGTGCTGTTGTTGTCTGCTTTATACTTGCTCTGTTTCAGGTTCTATTGTACTAAACTGTCAGAGAGCAAACTTGCATTGAACTTTTGCTATGGGAGTTGACTTTGAAAACAGTTCCATACCATCTTTGAAGTAACTTTTATACTTGTTTTATATCTTGGATTGATGGTGCCAATTCAGATTTTGTATTGTGGTAATTTTTACATGTGAAATTGGTCTAGCAGGTAAGATTAGATGATCCTGCAGTTGTTTCTGGGTAGGAATTAATGTTGGTTACTTGCAGTGTTAATATTAACTGGCCTGTGTGCTTTTGATGTCTGCATTAAACTTGGAGGGTTCTGGGCTCTGCTGTCATGAGCTAAGACAAAACAAACTTGCTGTGAACTATTGATAGCCAATTTGACTTGTAAATCAGTACCACTTCATCTGGAAAAGGGTGAACTTAATGCAGTGAGTTTACAGATTGTACAACACAGTATAGGAGTGCATACCATTGTAGTAAGTGCTTTCCTTGTTAACTGTCCTAATCCTCCAAACCATTACAGGAACCAGTCAACTTATTCCACTTGTATTATTCTCCATGGTAAACCCCTAGTGGTCAGCTGCCCACGGCTCCTTTTGATTGTGTGTTTAAAGGGTTTGTGGTAATTTTTGTCAGCTAGTAATGTTGGATCTATCATAGCTATTACTGTACCCTGTTGTATTAGAACAATAGACCCTAGGACATGCCTGTGGTTGTGTATGCTTTGTTGGATGTGTTGACAATTTGTGGCATTGTCTGTCCACTAGTGACATAGGATTTAGCATTGTTACTATTGCTGTACCCTGCTTTCTAATTTTCAAGCATGACTGATTGTTTTCATACTCTACTATTTTGTATCTTTGTTTTGACAATATCTATGCCATCATTTCTTAACTAACTGGTCACATTGCACTTCCATGCCTGTTCGATTTAAAAGACTGTCTGGTGCACACTTTACTGCAATATTCTGTTTTTCTACACTATATTTAATGCTATTGTGTCCAAGCCTACTCTTGACACTTCAGTTACTGTGTTGTGGCATGGTTGTCTATTGTACCAAATGTCTGTTGTAATATTTTGCACACTGAATAAACCGCCTCTTGAAATCATGCAGTTATTATCTATGGCTCCCAGAATATTGTGCTGTGTCGTTCATGTATACTGTCCAGTCATTCACTAACAATTTGTTACTACATTGATCATCACATTGGAGTATTGTTTTATGGGAACCATGCTTGTCTGTCCAGGTGCTCTTATTTTATATGGGAATGAACATCTCTTGGGTTATTGTGCAGTAGAAACAATGCCTGCTGGTTCATTTATCTTAATACTAATGTACTTTATTGAGCTGAGCTGTACTGTATACAGTGCACTGCTTTGTGATGTATTATACTGTATTATACAGTTCAGTGTAAAACATCACAGTGCAGTGCACAGTATAATACTAATGTACTTTACTGAGCTGAGCTGTACTGTGTACTATGCACTGCTTTGTGATGTATTATACTGTATTATACAGTTCAGTGTAAAACATCACAGTGCAGTGCACAGTATAATACTAATGTACTTTACTGAGCTGAGCTGTACTGTGTACTATGCACTGCATTGTGATGTATTATACTGAACTGTACTGTGCTGTATCATGTTGAGTAGCATTGTTTTGCATTGTTTTATGCTGTTTTTGTTGTTATTTTATATATTGTACAGTTTCTCCTCATTTAAATATAGACTAAGGGTCACCAAAATTCCATAATGCCACAAACTGTATACAGCCAGAAATTTCTAGATCAAATATGAACCCTAGTTCTGCCTTTGCCACATCTGTAACCAGTCTTCTAGCACTAGGCAGGTGTACAAACTGCCACATGCTTACTGACAGCCATTTTCTATTACCAAAAATTAGTCCACATGTGAGAGTTGGAAATAATTATTACAACAAGAGGCAAAACTCTCACACAGACTGGTTGTCATACTAACATAGTATTTACATACTGGAAGACAAATACAAAATCATACTGTGCTGCTGTGTCAAAAAATCACTTCCAAAAGCAGAAGGACCTCTTAGGATGAGGCACTGTAAAGGACTTTACCACACCAAACCTCAATAATGCATAAACACCCATTCCATGTTACATATAGCTTCTTCCATCAACATCACACACGTCACTAAAGTGGTTTGACTAGGCCCTAGAGGCTATGACAGTGGTCCACTCACCATGATAATGTACTTGTTATCAGTGATTTCACATTGTAACACACCAAAGCACCACACACAGTATATTGATCAAAGACATGGTAATAGTTGTGTCTTGGGTGCTAGAATTTACCATATCAGTAGGGTGCTCAAGTGTCTTCATCTCCGTATGAATATGTCATTGTTCATGTGGTCATGACTGACTTGCAATGTACCCCCTTACACTATGCAAAGATGGACATGATGGAGCTATTTGAGCCTGCCTCAAAGGGTGTAAAGAAACTAGTTTTGAGCCATATCATATCTCCAAAAATGATGCTACAATTTAATCAAAAGATGACTGACTTTAAATAATTTCTTTAATTACTGATGTCCTTTTGAGGGGGTTCAATGAGGATGGAAGACAGTCCTACATCTTTCCTTGTCGATGACATGTACCAATATCTCCACTGCTTTTTTGTACTGACTAATGCATTCTCTACCTCCATAGTGCCCTTTAAGGCAATATCAGTCTGCCTAAGCTATCAATTTAGTAAATGAGAATTCAAATCTGGTAAATATCAGTGTACCTCTGCTCGGTAGTAGGAGCTTATATAAACAAATACCATCTCGTGAGGCCTTCCTTCTAGAAAGCATCAATACTGGCAGTGTCACTGAAACCTGATTCCAGTACACTGAGAACACTCCCTTCTTACCATGTTTTACTACCTAATACTACTCATTTAAACCTTTAATTATAAATAGCAGTAACACTGGAGGTGGTATGTTTGTTTTTGGGTTTAATCGACCTGATTGAACTTTCAGTAGAATGACTTTTAAAAAGCGGGGACCAAAAAATCGAAATTTCATATGAGTGAAACTTCACTATACCGATGTTTAGAAGACTGTATGTTTCAAATCCCAACTTTGCCAGCTGAGCAGAACAGAAAATCAGCGCATTTCCAAACTCAAACTGTAATGTCATTTCAAAGTTAGTATACTTAATTTGCAGGGAGTTTGGGGTGCAGAGGGCACAGCCCCCCCTTCAAAAATGTAAAAGTAGAAATTAAATAATTGTATTCATTGAATTTAGGACTCTGTAATGAATATTCATGTTGGTGCTGTAAATACCATCATGAATATTCAGTGAGAATTTTCTTTGGCTATGTGGGTATTGGTTGGTGGGCAGGGTGTAGGTGAGGTTAGGTAGGTAGTTTTTTTTTTTAAATGATAGCGTACTGTTGCTACGGTGTTAGTTGTTAGCTTTTTAATTGTGTTTACTGGCAGGTAAGTTAGAATGTTATTTTTTTGGTTTTGTGGTTTCCTTGAACTCCTTTGTATCCTAATATTTGTAAACAATGCCTCATATCACATCCTAGCAATTATCAGATCCTCATCCGTGATACTTGCAAATCAGCAAGCATATCTTAATAATCTGGAGCCCCTCACAAATGATCTACACACTATCATTCTATGGGATTTTAACTACCCTTCAATTAACTGGCACACTTGTATTTCAATGAAATAATATGCACAACAGCTCCTGAGTTTAAATATACAAGCCCTTTGATCAAATTGTATCTTCACTCACTAGAGGCACCAAAATACTTGAGCACGCCCTTACAAGTAGAGTCCCTCTCTGCTCCATGCATGTTGTCAAACATTGGTGATTTGATTTGACCAGGCAGAGTGTAATGTTCACCATATGGTGCCAGCAGTGGTCACTCTACAGCCCAACCATATTTATAGACTTCTCCTAAGCAAACAGAAATGGCCCAAAAAAGAGCCCTGCTGGACAGTACTGATGACAAGTTTCTTGGAAGACATTGTATCACCAACATAGATACAGTGGGTTCTATCAATATGCCAGTTGGCAATCTAATGGGCTACAAAGTGTTTTCTATTGCTACTGACCAGTTAGTCAGTTGTCTTGATTTAATGGGTATGATCTATCCTTACAAAACCAAATTGATTTGGCTCTAGGGACTGCAGTTTCCCCCTTACCCCTGTTTATGAGATACATGATGGATTCTATCACCTTGAAAATAATACAGGTAAGGCTAATAGTTTGTGAGTTTCTAGGGTCTGTGGTACAGCCTCCCTTGTGCAGGATAACCTCTGCAGCTGTTTTCCAGGCTTCTGGTACATACCCAGTAGAGATGCTGTGGTTGAATAGTCTAAAAAGGACATCTTACTGAGCAGAAAACAGCCTGGGATATTACCTGCTTCCACAGAGCTGGTATATTTGGCATTGGACACTGCTTTTATTTTCTCGTTGGTGGTAAATTCACTAGTAATTACCAGGGGAGTGGGACTATTGATGGAATACTTTGTATTGGGAAGTTTGGAGGTGACAGAGAGAAAAAAATTGGTGCTGATTTTATCTGCAAGGATATTAGCTAGATCCTCAGGGTGACAGTGGGAGATGCCATTAGAAATAAGATGAATACAATATTATTTTTGAGGTTCTTTGCATAACTTGTATTATTAAATAATGTCTTGTGTTTATCCAATACTGATGTAGCAATTTTTAATTCACAAATTAGCTCTGCAGGATTTCATATTGCTCCTGTATTCTTTGTTAGACCTTTAGAGGTTTATCTTAAAGCAGTGGGCTTTTTTTTCTTAGGAATATGAGATTTTTCTTCTTTTTGAATAATTTGTTTATAGATGACTTTCACTAGAGCAGCTTGATTATAAACTGGATATTGGATTTGTGATGAATAGGAACATGGGCCTCTGTCTTAGAGCTGATATAGGAGAAGATATGTTTGGTATATGTGGCAGTGTTTGCTATGGGATTATAGGTAATATCTCAGACTCCATGAATTTAGATGTTGAAAATCTGTTAACCTTTGATCCTAACAAATTTGCCTTTGCCAGATGAAGGTCCTGCCTCTTTAACCTTATTAATTTCTTTAAAAAAGTCAAAGAAGCAGTGGATCATGGTTACAGTACATGTAGCATGTATCAATCTGGCCAAGTCCTTCACTAGTATGCCCAGTGAGTTATTATTGAGAAATTTGTAAATCTGAATATAAATCCTGCTTGTTTGAGAGAGCCCATGTGGTTATCATTGCAGGTGCCACTTCTAAAAATAAAAAGCAATTTCTGGTGTACTAAGAGGCTCAGTTGTATACCAGTGGTATAAAACAGGGTTCAGTGCCAGGCTCTCTTTTCTTCCTCTTGGCATCTATTTCTTGGACCAGCAGGCCAAAACTCCTGGTCTATGACTATCTAAGCTTGCAGATGCCTGCAGATTAAGAGTTGTTATTTGCCCTTAACTCACAATTGCTCCAACAAGGGTTAGCCATGTTAGCAACTGGTACAAAGACAATGGCTTCAAACTAAATGTGAAAACATTTACTGCAGTTCATTTTGGTAAACAAAACATTGTCCCATACCATATAGATGATACATTTTCTCCAGTCAGAGTATGTCTCAGGATATCTAGTGACTACTGTTGATAATTCCTTATCTTTTGACCATCATGTATCTGTAACAGCTAGGAAAGCGTTCTACGTGGCTCATCTAATTTCTAAAGGCATTTCCTCTAGGTCCAGAAAAATCTTAATTCCTCTACCCATATCTCATCAGACCCATTATTGAGTATAATGCCCCTTTTTGTCTAAACATATCATTCAGCTTGAGAGACCTCAGAGATTTCTAGCTAAAAAGATAAGTGGCCTTAAAAATCTTTATCAGGACAGACTGTCATCCCTATCTCTATAATCAGTTTGTGTCTATCCCTTTGAGCCATAAAAGCTCCAGCCTTCTTTATCCTTCTATTCCTTCATAGAACAAATTGTTCTTTAAATATCAGGTTAAAGGAACTGAACATTCATCTACAGACAAATAAGACATATTGACATAATATTCCAACATATCTTCACCATTTGGGACAATTTTCCATTAAATGTCAATCAAAGTCACACCTTTGCTACTTTCAAGGTAAATCTAGATAATTGGGTCTATCTTGTATTGCCCTCCAGGAGATTGGATGGAACTTTTGAATATGGGTTATCGATTAGACTTGTAATGACCTGCAGACAGCTTGCCTAATACTTACAAACTTATAAACCTCTGAAAGGTGGGGGTGGGTGGGTGGGCCACAGGGCTGTTGAATCATTTCATGTCCTCATCAACTAAAGGGAGAACAAGGAGACTGAACTTGGATAAGCTTCTAAAGATAGCTGGGTGGGTTGCTGGCTTGTAGTAGGATTGTATAGTGAATGCCACACTCAGTAATCTGACTTAACCAGTGAGTATGTGACAATAGGTGAGGAACAGACATAGGCTGTGTTTGTGAGGTCAGGATCACATATGTTGGTGTGCCTAGTGATTAGGTTTAAGCTGAAAGTTAGTTTAGCATTCAACAAATCTAATTTATATGCAAAGAATATATACTAACCTTATCCATAATTTAACATTTAGGTATAATCTTAACAACATTCTAGCTGTTTGCACACCATGAAGAATACAGTATAATCAGAAAAAACTATGGCTGAGTATAACATTGGAGCCAAATACATAAGTGATGTTCATCAGATGCTGATTTTGCCAGGTGCTAATGTTTTTGATACCTGTACAGTCATTTTATATTTAGCTTAAATCAACCATGAAAAAACAACAAAAAAAACTAACCTACACGTTTGTTGGGCTCTACAGATGGTCTTTAGCACAACAAATGGGACTGTATCCTAGTCTGAAATCCACTTGAAGGATTTATCTTCTTTTTTGTATTCCTATACCATCTGTTTAAACAGCAATAACTAATCCAGCTGACACTGAGGACTTATTACATTGTTAAGTGTGTTATTTCATTTATGTATAGACATAGAGATGTTTGCCACCAAGTATATATTTGTGCAGTCACCACAGTAACCTTTTATATACTTAATTTTTCTATGCACTTCTTTTGTCAATATGTTTCCCCCCAGTGATCAGACTCATTTGTTACTTGAGTAACATTAGTAATAATTGTAAATATTTTGATTCTAAGTTTTGTAATTGCATTTTTGCTACTGACATTACCCACTCAGATTTAAAACATTGTGAATTTTTATACTGTTCTAACAATATTGACATAACTTTGCTTCTTATTGATCATTTCACCATAATATTTTCACCCAGTACTTTTTTGTCAATCTGCATACATGATGCAAATATATTGATAGCTAGTTCTATTACTTATCCCAGTCCTCCCTTAATTACACTTGACTCAGCCTATGACCAATGGCCTTTACTTTTATTCTCCCTTAGCGTTAACTGTTTACATATGAAAATCCTCCACCACCTTAGGAAGTATGTCTGTTTTCTCACCTTTATTTCTGCTCCCCTGTTGTTTTTCTACCTGTGTGTTGTTTTTATGTTTGTGTTTACTTAGTAGAGGTTTCTTTGGTTCCATTCCTGTGGATAGGCATCTCTCTTTCTTTCTGTGCTACTCCCTCCCTCATTCTCTTCCCTCATTTTCCCTTCTTTTAATTTCTTTCATTGCCTCATATATCACTTTTGCATTCTCGTCACCTCATCCCTTTTCTCTCCTTAATAGTCCATTATTCATTTCAAGTCCTCTGTATTTGGGGATACCAGTTTTATGCCCATATAACAGCCTTTTTATATGCTGTCATTAAGAGTACAATTAATCTCCTTTCCTCTTCTTTTATTTGCTCACTACATCCTAATAATGCTAGTCTTCTTAGTATTTCTCCTGTCTCAGGTAATAATTTTTTTAGCTGTTCCTGTAATTTTCTCTTTATACTCATCCAGTCTACAGCAAGCCCAGAAACCATGTCCAAGTCCCTCTACCCTCTTTGCATCTCCAACATAACCTATCCATATTTGGAAAAATTCTTACAACTTTTGCTAATGTGTAAAATTATTTGTGTAGGCATTTATTTCCATGCAAATATTTTGAATTTCCCTGCTTTAGACACCTGCTCTATCATTTCCACCATTCTCCCTCTTCAATTGCCTATTGTATTTCTTTTTTCCATTTCATTCTTTATTCTTTCCACCACTTAATCCTCCTTCTACTTGTCTATTTTCTTACCATGCCTATTACTCTTTTGGTGGATCTCTCCTCCATCTTTTTTACCTCTATTACCTGAATAAATTATGGTATATTTACTTCCTGCACTCTGTTCTCCTGGTCTCTGTTCCAAATCCTTCTTAGTTCTTGGTATTACCACTCCACATTTCCTGTAATTCATATCCTACTATCATTTTTTCATGTGCCTTTACTGTGGTTCCTACTAATATTTGTGGCCATAATCTCACTTTATCCTGTTTGCTCCTCCATCTCCATGTAATCAAATGTATCTTTCTTTCTTGTTTCTTCCCTCCATCAGATATTATTCTGTCTCTTCATTTGCAGATCAGTTTAACTACCTTCTGTATTTCTTTCTTTCATGACAGCTGCAGATTTGAGCACCTCTAACAACGTTTCGGTTATGGTCATGCTTCCCCTCCACTTACCTTCCTTTTCCCATAACACCTCTTTTCATATGACCCTATAGTCTGTATTTAATAATCAAAATATATAGTCACTCCCACATAATCCTGCAGTGCATCTTTTTTAAATACCACCCCCAAAATCCTATTTCTATTGGTTGGAGTATTGCTTTCCAATTTACTATCCTTTTCATACTAACTCCTTAATCCTTTGCTTAAACCTTTTCAGTATATCTTGTCTGAGTAATCCCCAGAACACTTGCCATGGAGATAACAAATGTGGGATTATACACATTTGTAAGACTTGTACTTTTTGATCCAATTCCACTCTCATTGTCTTCCATTTCTTGTAACTGCCCTCTAATCTTGATGTATATTTAAGTATAGGTTGCTGCCATTGTGTTTTTTTTAAGTTGTATTTCTTAACCAGATACCCAGGTATCTTATTTTATTTCCACAATATCTCTCCCTCATTTCTACCTATCTCCTCCACTCTACTTCCTAGTATTTTTAATGCTTGTGTTTCTTTCTTTTGTTATTCTATACTATACCCTAACTTCCTCCCAAAAGTTTTTAGTATCTTTCGTAATGCCTTCACAGCAGTTTCTGAGCTAGTTAGCATTAATGACATATCATCTGCATAGACGGATTTCTTTTCTGCCTCACTGGCATTTTTTAGTTTTTATCTCTATATTTCCTATTATTTGTTAAAGTGGCTCCTTTATAATGCAAATAATACTTGTGAGAGAGTGCAGCCTTGATGTGTTCTTCTTTCAATATTTTTTTTTCTCTTGCCCTTATTTTAATTTTAGCCATATCCCGTCCACAGCAGTTCTTCAATAGCTTTATCCACTCCATTAGAAAACACC
The DNA here is from genome assembly GCF_019279795.1 of Protopterus annectens. Classification (NCBI taxonomy): domain Eukaryota; kingdom Metazoa; phylum Chordata; order Ceratodontiformes; family Protopteridae; genus Protopterus; species Protopterus annectens. Next base: position 1,429,712,674 of record NC_056728.1, read on the forward strand.
ATGTTTCCTTTACCATCCATAGATACTTCCAATCCACCTGATTGAAAGCTTTCTCTTCATCCTGCAATATGAACATAAATTGTTTCCCTTTCTCTTGTACATCCGGTAAGATTAAGGGCATCCTTATTAAATTGTTTGCTGTTCTGCCCCTCCCTCCCACAAACCCATTTGGTTATGGTCACTATGTATTATTCTGGCTATTGTTTGATTTAATTTCCCCACTATTACCTGCATAAAACATTTATTGTTGTGATTTAATATCGAGATTGGTCTGTAGGAAGAGAGGACCAGTGGAACCTTTCCCTATTTATGTATGACCACAATTATTGTTTCCACTCCCACATTCCAGGTGTTGAATTTCCTGCCAGTATCTCATTAAATAACTTCTTCCAGAAGACTGTTACCTTATATTTGTTCAGATCCCAGAATTCTTTTGGAAATCTGTCACTTCCTGGTTATTTCCCTGACACTATTATATCCCATGCTTTTTGTATTTCCTCTGTACTAGAATGTATACTAATCTTGAACTATGCTGCAGTTTTATTTTCAGTATATTCTCCTTTCAAAAGGTTTTAAAATTATTTTGGAATGTTATAGAAGTAAAGATTTTGTAGAATAAACAATAAATTATTACAGTTCCTTAGCAAAGTAAGTCAAATTCTAAATTTCTATTAAACACATTTATTGGCCCATGTTCTATTTATATCCCAAGAATTCCAAACGTACTACAGGCCTGATGCATTGAATTATTTGTTTACTTGTTCATGTTCCATTTGAATTAGTATTGTTTCTAGGTAATGTTCTTCATTTATGTTAAAAGTGCTATTGAAGAAGTATATCTTACAATACAGACCCAACAAGCAGGTCAGTCTCTCAATGCAGCTTTGATTGTCTTGGGTCTTTCGGCTTTTCCTGGTTAGGGGTCGCCACAGTGGAACTCCAGTCTGCAAATGATTAGTAGTAGATTTTTACATGCCGAGTTGCAGGCCCTGACGTACAACCTTCAATGAAGGTATGCCTATTCACGCATGTCTCCACACAGAAGATGCTCTAGCTGAGAATCAAACAGGATAACGTCTTACTGTGAGGCGACAATGCTACCGCAGCACCACCTTGATAAATGGGACAAATCACAAAGCATTGTGCATGTAGCCAGATAGGTGGTTCTACTTTTTATTTCAGCAACTGCTTTTTTAGCATGTTCTTTATAGAAGTAATAAAGTGTAGATTATAATGGGAAATCTTCCCTGCTTTCACAAAGACATGCCAAAAGTGGGCTGAAAATTGTAAATCATCCATTGGTGTGTGTGTGTGTGTGTGTGTGTGTGTGTGTGTGTGTGTGTGTGTGTGTGTGTGTGTGTGTGTGTGTGTGTGTGTGTGTGTGCGCGCGCGCTTGTCTCATGCACACATGTCTGTGATATAGGAAAAAAAGGCCTAGCAATCTACTTTCTTTACGTACTTGCTTCATGAGTTCTATGGAGGGTGAAGGCTGTCCGTTGAGTTGCTACAGAAACTGCATGTGACTCAACAGCAATGAATGGATTGTTTGTTTGTGTCTTTCGGCTTTTCCCAGTTAGGGGTCGCCACAGCGGAACTCCGGTCCGCTAATGATTGGCAGTAGATTTTTACGTACTGGCTTGCCAGGCCTAACGCACAACCTTCAATGAAGGAATGCCCATTCACGCATATCGCTACACAGAAGACGCTCTGAGAATCGAACTGGCAACGTCTAACTGTGAGTCAACAATGCTACCACAGCACCACCACCGCAGTTACAACAGCAATAAATGGATGATAATGGTAAAATACAGCCCATGCACAAACTTCTATTCAGATTGTGTTTTGTACACATGCAACACAACATATTTAAACTGTTTAATCTGTGTTACATTTTCATTATTTGCTCTGTTACCGCTGTCAATCACTTGAACTTTTGGTTATTTAGCATGTTTGTCTTTTGGGCTTTTCCCGGTTAGGGATCACCACAGCGGAACTCCGGTCCGCTAATGATTGGCTGTAGATTTTTTATGGTGTCTATTTTTATTTATTTAGCATAGTGAATCTAATTTTCATTATTAAAACTGCAGCTCACTTTTTTAGGGTTACCATCCATAGCTCTCAACCTTCCATCTCCAAAATGAGGAACACTCACCTCCATAATGTGGAACAAATGTGCAAAATGTGGTACACCTACTAATGGCTTACTAATGACTTCAACTAGGAAGGCCATAGAATGGTTAAAATATGCTGTTTTACTTATAAAGAAGATCATTTAATTAATTAATATGATTAATTTCTATTTACCATGGATTTGACTTAAAAAAAATCCTAACACTGAATGTGTCACAGACTGTTTCAATGTGGAACTTTGAGGAGCATGAACTTTTTAAGACCCCCAAATGACGTACGTTCCTCATAATGAGGTACACTTGAGAGGTATGTAATACCACCTGTCCCACTTTGTGAGACAGTTGTGTCCTGCATAAAAATTGAAAAAATGGCATATGTCCTGAGATATTAGGACAAACATATTTCCTATATTTAATGTAATAGTTGCATAAAACAGTTATTCTGTTTCTGAAACATCTAAATGTGATAAGAAACAGAATAAGCAACTAAAATTCTACAAGAATAAGCATTTATTTAGGCAAAAAAGTGAAGTTCTGTCCTTTGTACAGGTCGTATGTTTATTTTGCGTTTCAAAATCTGACGTTTGTACAAAAAGTGTCCCACTTTGGGCATTTGAAAAGGTGGCAACCCTGCACTTTTTACATTTGATTTGAAGTAATATATGCGTCAATAATTTTTTTTTTAATTTGGTAAATTTTACAGTATGTATGAATGAATGTTTGCAATGCAGGTTGCATGCATAGTTAGATTTTGAAAAGTATTCAGTATTCATAGTCCCAGGATTACTGCGGTGGTGGTGATGCGGTAGCATTGTCACCTCACAGTAAGATGTTGTCCTGTTCAATTCTCAACTAGAGTGTCTTCTGTGTGGAGACATGCGCGAATGGGCGTACCTTCGTTGAAGGTTGTGCGCCAGGGACGGCAACTGGGCACGTAAAAATGTACTGCCAATCATTAGCAGACTGGAGTTCCGCTGTGGTGACCCCTAACCTGGAAAAGCCAAAAGACACAACATTCATAGTCCCATGATTCACATATATGCAAGACTAATCGGTGAAGACAGCCAATATGCATAGTGGCTAACAGCGGACAAATGGCTCTGATTATGGAAAATCTCAGTCCTACATTGAAACATATGCAAGAAATGTCCCTGTGCTCAACTGCATAAAATGTAATAAAACTGGTGTAATTATGTGCAGTGGAATAAAACCGCTGTAATTATGTGCTATGGAAGCCATATATACCTATGTATGTAAAGTCTTGATTTATTTTAGCTATCTTGGTTACGTAGTGATGTGTGAGTCTGCACAAACTTTCCCAAAATCAGCACAGCTATCCAGCAGTAAACTCAAACAGCTATAAGATTTAATTTTTTTAATTTAAGGCTGTCCAATGTGGATAACCGGCTGGTCCTTTGTAATGTTGGAAAGGGTGAATAGGAATTCTGGGAATGAAGGAAAGGGAAGTGAGGGACACACAGGATGAAGAGGCTTGTGCTGGAGGGGGTGGGAGAGGAGGGGCACTCTGTTTTTATGTGGGTTAGACCCCACTGTGTTTCCAAATATTTTACATAAGAGGGAAGTTGGTGAAGATGTAAGGGAAGAGTGAAGGAACACACAAACATAAATGACAGACAAGACAGACAGGAAGACAATGTAAGGCTGACACTGGTGAGGGACACAAGACATTCACATGGCAGACTGATACAAAAGGGAAGGAGAGGAGGTTTGAAACACAAATCACACCCCAGTCTGGAGGACCTCAATTATTTCTCGCTTTCTGATGGACCCTGAGAGGGGAATCCCAATGGTGTGGAGGTGGAGGCCTCCAGTGGCTAGAAGGGCCCATGGGATAGAGTAATTTCCCTGACCCTGTGAAGGTGCTTCAGGGCCAGCAGAGGCAAGTGGTCTAGTTCCTCACCTGGGAGGCATGCAGCTGAGCTACCCCTGGCATCTCTACACCTGTGGGAAAAGGAAAAAAATGGGAAAAAAAAGAAAGAGAGAAAGACAGAAATCTGTACTCATGAATGACTTATAAGTGTATTGAAAATATACCAGTGAATAAACATTTACTTATTTAATTTTGAAACTGCTACTAACAACTGACAATTTTAGAGAACATCTTGATGCTCTGTGAGATTATTTCTTCTTATGTTACATATCTGAATTACTACTGTATTATTATGGATTACTAAAGTTAATACCTATGTATGCTTTATTGACAAACATATATTTTAATTTTTTTGTTGTACTAACTCAGTGCACAATGTTGATAGCCATTTTTTTAATGTCATCCATCAGTTTACTCTATTGAACAGTTACTAAGGGAATACATTCATGTTTGTATAATATTTTTCATATGGTTTCCACTCACAAGCACACTGCATCAATCACACTAGCCTCCTCTTTTAATGGTTTTGGTTATAATCTCAGTCTTCCTCAGCTGTGGAGATATAAAAAAAGGAAAATACAAGTTGTTTACCACTGTCAAATGCATAAGCATTATTGTGTGTAATGTTCTTAATAGGCCACTGCATATATTAATGCAATTTCCCTTGCAGTCCTGCCAGTAAAACTATCACTATTGCCACTTAATCCTCAGCATTGCACAAATGATGACTGAATTAAGTTTCTGAAGCATCAAGTTGGTTTTGAGGAACATAGAAAAGTCTGATATGCAGTGGCAATTTACCATGCACCACACAGCATAGCCATCGCTATTCACAGGGAAAGTCTGATATGCAGTGGCAATTTACCATGCACCACACAGCATAGCCATCACTTTTCACAGGGAAAGTCTGACATGCAGTGGTAATGTACTATGCACCACACAGCATAGCCATCACTTTTCACAGGGAAAGTCTGATATGCAGTGGTAATTTACCATGCAGCACACAGCACAGCCATCAGTATTCACAGCAAAAGTCTGATATGCAGTGGTAATTTACCATGCACTGCACAGCATAGCCATAGGTATTTAGGGAAAGTCTGATATGCAGTGGAAATTTACCATGGACCACACATCACAGCCATCAGTATTCATAGGGAAAGTCTAATATGCAGTGGTAATTTACCATGCACCACCCAGCACAGCCATCAGTATTCATAGGGAAATTCTGATATGCAGTGGTAATTTACCATGCACCACCCAGCATAGCCATCAGTATTCAGAGGGAAGGTCTGATATCCAGTGGTAATTTACCATGCACCACCCAGCATAGTAATCGGTATTCATAGAGAAAGTCTGATATGCAGTGGTAATTTACTATGCACCGCACAGCATAGCCATCAGTATTCACAGGGACATATTACAAATCATTTACACAGCATAGTTGATTATGAAACCCTCAGTACTCATCAGGTATTCACTGTGCAGAATAATGGCTTTTATTGTTATAATAGCTGAAAAAACAGTAATTTGGCAATAGCACAACATGAAAAAAGGAATTAAAAGCACCTATCAGATGTATACCATTTCTACTCCATCTATCCTAAGCTTGGAAAATACTTGGTAAATTGTAATTCAGAGACTCCTGTAAAAATGTGTGCCTTATTTCAGATCTTTGACATTATTTTTTATGCTTTTACCACTGACTATGCAGTTGACAGATGAGATGTACTCCTGACAGTAGATGTGTCACTGCTGCAACTTAATCCAGTACAATACATGTTGAAACACTGGAATATATTTCAGAAAAAAAAAAAAAAACTTTTGTTGACTGAAAAGTATAACATGCATGATGTACTGTGTCAGTCAGCCACGTACCACATAGCATGGTGCACAAATGATAAGTATAACATGCATGATGTACTGTTTCAGTTAGCCACGCACCACATAGCATGGCGCACAAATGATACTACATGCAGCAAGTGTTACCTATATCATTTGTGTTGTTTCACTAAGTAAATGTTATGACCCATAGTTGTGGACTATATTCTTTGCCCATACTGTGCTACACCATGCATGAGCCTGCTGCAGGTGTTCCCTTACTACTGCCATCAGCTTTACAACATCACTATTGTTACTAGTGAGCGATAGTGGGATCTGCGCCGCCATCAGGGGGCAATTGTACACCAAATGATACATAATTATGTTGTGAAGAAGGCAACATGCAGTAAATATCCTGGGGTTATACTGAAGGGTGTACCCTGACTATCCAGGCAAGAGAAATGGGCTTTCCGCAAAGGCTTCACCTTCTTGGCTGGCAGTTACTGCTGTGCATCAGTGATTTTGTCATGGCAGTAACAAGCAGCTCAGAGTAGAAGACAGCCAGGCTAGCAGGGATTACAAGCATCTGGGTTGACTGTGATGTAGACAGAGATGGCATCACTTTGTTTTTATAAGGCTTATGCATTGCACCACTGCCCATAATAAAGAAACTGTGTCTCACTCGGAGACAAGAAAGGTACCTAATTTACATAATATAGAATTTTCAGTCAGTCACCATTTACATGACATTGTTGCCTCATTTGCATAAATGATTCCAAACCTTATTAAAAGTGGTGAGCCCATATGCAGCTAATGTCTATTAATCACACTTTAGCTGTGCTTAGGCACAGACAACACAAATTTCCACTATGCCTAACAGTAATAACTATGAATACCATCCCTTATTTCTGTGTCGTGGTTCACAATTTACTCACAGTAGTATATATATATATATATATATATATATATATATATATATATATATATATATATATATATATATACATATATATATATATATATATATATGGACCTACTTCAGTAGACTGAAATACCACTTACCCAAAATTCAGATAACTAAGAAAAGGCCAACAGCATGAGAACACTGACATCGCGGAACACTGACTCACCACTCCAGGTAAGTAAACGCTTGGCCATCCTGTCCAACTTTGCCCCTCACCCTGCGGTAATGCAATCTCGGAGTTGGTATATTTAGTTGGGAGGGGTGAAGCCACCCACATTGGTGGGTTTACTTTTGTTCGGTTTCATTTGTTTTTAAGGATGGCCAAACGTTTATTTACCTGGAGTGGTAAGTCGATGTTCCGGGATGTCAGTATTCTCATACTGTTGGCCTTTTCATCTCAATTATCTGGGTTTCGGGTAAGTGGTATTTCAGTCTACTGAAGTAGATCTTACTTCACATCACCTAAAACTCATTTGACTGACTTTCAGTTCACTGAGACCAAATCACCTAATTTGTCAAAGTAGAAGAGTAATCGTTACCAGTGTGACCCAGGAGTCCAAACCAGAAGAGCAAAAAATCCGTATAATAAAAACCAGTAGCACACCCACAGCAGTGAACTCCACTTTATTAAAAATGAGTACAACCAAAGGAGAAGTGCTTTCACTTGTATAATCACACTTCTTCAGATCCTGCAAAACTCTAAAAGATGTGTACTAAGTATAGTAAAGAGTCAGTTTACAAGAATTACCAGGATATGTAACAGGGAGGAGGACCTAATTAAGGAGGCTGATACCCTGAGTAGACTATTCTTAGACAGGGATTATAACAAATGTATGGTGGATACCATACGGGATAGGGTGATCAGTAATAATATGGACAGGACCGACGACCTACACAGTTGATGAAGGTGAATGGGCCTAAGCAGATAAATAGAAATAGACACAATGAGGTCTCTTTTATCACGAAATATACTAGTAATAATAATGTGGTAAGAGACATTATTAAAAAACACTGGCATTTACTAACCATGGACAAAGCTACATCTGGGTTGATAAGTGATACCCCTAATTTTGTATATAGGAATAACTGCAATTTGAAGCAGTTACTATGTAATGACAAACAACATGTATCAAGGCAGTGGAAGAGATTAGGGACATACCCCTGTAGGGGCTGTAAGATCTGTGGGTAATAAGTAAAACGCAGGAGTTTATTCATCCAACTCTGAATTTTGAGTTTAGACCTAGGTTTTATGCAGACTGTAGTACTACCAATCTAGTATATTTGGCCACCTGCAATATATGTACCTGCTTTTATGTAGGTAAGACTACACAATGATTCAAAGAAAGAGTCAGTAGATACCTTTATGATATTAAAACCAAGAATCCTAAGAATGCACTGGCCAAGCATATTTTGACGCTACCTGATCACAGTTTTAGTTTTAGGGTGTAACAATGTGTTTATAAGAATGTGAGGGGGGGTGATACCAATAATTACTTAGAACAGGTAGAATTAAGGTGGATACTCAGACTACAAGCACACAGACATCCAGGTATTAACCATACCTCTCAACCTGGAACATCAAAAATCTGGACAAAGGCCCATGAAAAGAGGTACAAATCTGTACGCTGATTAATATAAAATATGCATACACAATTATGTAACCCCACCCACTCCGATGGAATTGTGGGATACCAACTTTCAAATGCAAACTGATGAACAGACAACCAAATTATGCCCCCCCCCCCCACACACACACACACACACAAACCCCTGTAAAGAAAATGGATAGCTCCAGCATGAACTTGCAAATGGCAGATGTACAGAAATAATTAAGAACAGGACCTTCCTTACAACAATAATAACAGCAGCTCACACGCACACTTCTGTAAACAAAATGGATAGTTCCAATGTGAATTTGCAAATGGCGGGTCTACAGAAATAATTAAGAACAGGACCTTCCTTATAGCAATAATAACAGCAACTCACACATAAACATTGCAAATGGATATATCAGCAATGATAATATGAGGAGCTCCAATACACACTTGCAAAATGACAAGCTCCATATGCACACTGTTAGGAAATGGATAGCTCCAGCATGAACTTGCAAACGACTTGTGTGACATTGCAAATGGATAACTCCAACTTACACAGCTACTATCATCAGTAATGACAATACAAACTTGCAAATGGCTTGAGCAGCAATAATAATTAAGTTTACCAAAACAGCAATCTCTTGTACTTAAAAATGGCAATCTCTTGTGCAGACACAGCAGCAATAATAAAGTTTAACAAGCATACTTGCAAAATGGCAATCTCTTGTGCAGATACAGCAGCAATAATAATTAAGTTTAACAAACTTACTTGTTGCAATCCGTTGTGCAAACAGCAGCATTGTAGCAATAATAATTAAGTTTAAGAAAATGGCAATCTCTTGTGTGGGTGGAAGGAAGAGGAGCACAGATAACACATTACTAAACAGACACACCCCCTGCAGTCCTTAGCCAAATTTCAATAGGCTGGCACTGCCCATGAAGCTGAGCGTGCCCCTGCAAGTGATGATGTCAGCAAAATGCACCAAAAAAAAAAAAATTTGAAAAACAACCCGGGAAATTCGGAAATTAAAGGGGCCATTCGGAAATTCGTATAAATCTTTTATGGTATTAACAACTATGTTAGTGTTAAGCCTGTTTTGCAAGGGCATAGCCCTCAGATGGTACAATCTGTGAAATGAGCTAATGCATTAGTAGTTGATTATAAAATTGTGCCGATTGGTCAGAGTGTGATTGTTTTATTATATATAAAGTGTACACATCTTTTAGAGTTTTATAGGATCTGAAGAAGCGTGATTATACATGTGAAAGTGCTTGTCCTTTGGTTTTACTCACTTTTAATAAAGTGGAGTTCACTGCTGTGGTTGTCCTGCTGGTTTTTGTTAATTTGTCAAAATACTGAAAACTCATTTGACTGAATGTCATTTCACTGACAGCTTACAATGCTAAATTTCAAAAGACTAAACCTTAAACCATAAAAAAACATACTCAGAACACTAATAATTACCTCTTTCCAGAACTTAAAAACTACTTACTTACCCTTTTAATAGAAACCGGACAATATAAAACCAAAGTGGAGGCCTGTGCCCCCAACACCCCTCCTAACTATATATATACTAACTCCAGGATCACACTACAGTGGAGAAAAGGGCATATACCTTTTACATGCCTTATAGTACTCTACACACTGCCACTGCTGCTGGGAATCCACAAAACATCTGCCATATTACTTTAGATACTTCCCATACAAATGCAGATATACATACCCACATTTAAAAACACTACAACACTACTTTCTACATGACTATTGGTATTCTGACAGTCAGCACTGTAAGTTACAGAAATTCTTTTTATCACAAGCAAGTCACAGGTGAATGGAAACACACCATGTCTAATTCTTGCAATTCACTGAAATGAGATTCAGTAAAATGAGTTTTAGGTGATGTGAAGTAGAACTGTACGTGTGTGTGTGTGTGTGTGTGTGTGTGTGTGTGTGTGTGTGTGTGTGTGTGTGTGTGTGTGTGTATATATGTATATATATATATATATATATATATATATATATATATATATATCATTTGACTGACAATTATTAGCAAGAAAATGAAATATGCCCCTTCCCCACTGTGGCCAAATGGTTAGAATATATAGTTATGGGGGGGGGGGTGGGGCACAGCCTCCTGGGGGGGGGGGGTGGGGAAGCCCCCCACTTTTTTTTTACTAAGCAATATCATATCAAAACTTAACAATATCATATGAAATGGAGTGAGGGGGCTGTGCCCCCCCCCTCCAAGGGGCTGTGCCCCCACCCCCAACTATATATTCTGAAATGAAGTGTCAGTAAAATGAAATTTCAGTGAAATGGGGTCAGTGAAATGAAAGTCAGTGAATTGGAAGGGATATATATATATATATGTATATATATATATATATATATATATATATATATATATATATGTGTATATCTTGCTTTGGTTTTCTTAGTTTTTTTATTTGGTTGTTGGTTAGGTTGTTTTTGTCCATCATATAGTGGGAATCAACATTCAAGAGACATGTGGGAGGCTGGCATAATGGTTAAGGTGTTTCCCTTACAAACACAAAGTGCAGCGTTTGTGGCTTAAAATGGCCTATAAGGGCAGTTAACCTAGCACTAATCTATGAAACTATAAGAAAAGACTCAAATTTAACTACTTCATCTGGAAGAACTTTTAAACAATTAAAGGTGTTTTAGCTGCATAAAAAACCCCAAATCATAGGTAGTCAGTGGAAACTAAAGATCAGTAGTGTAGTGCCTCTAGAAGTACTCGATGTCAACGATTCATACCACTGCAATTTTATGTAAATGAGACAAAACACCCGAAATGGTGACGTTTATTAGTTGTGGTATTATGGTGATGGAACGTGCATTGGGACAGAAGGACATGTTCAAAAACAACATTGTTATTGTGGCAATTGCCATCAGGACATTTTTGTATATGATAAATATAAAAACACTTTTTTCTCCTTTCTGTATAGAATTGTAGTGAAGGACTGAATTAATTAGAGATGGCAGCCAGTAAGCATACCCTCACCCATACACATCCTGAAAATCACAGCATTAGTTTTATGGAAAGTGTTTGCTGCTGCAGGCATGCAGACAGACAGGAAGACAGAAAGACACACCCACACACACACACACACACACACACACACACACACACACACACACACACACACACACACACAATGCTTACATTTATTGGTTTAAGAAGTTCAGTAAATGTCTGTTTATTTATGTATTTAGTTATTTTTGATGACTATAATATATAGACAAGATTATGATGTTGTTTATAATTATATTTGGCTTATTATATGTTCAGGTTATCGATGCCAAGCAATTTACTTGTGAGATAAGTCTAGGCATCATACCTCTCAACCTCTTAAGGCAAGACATCTGGACAAAGCCTAAAATAATGTAGGGACAAAGGCCCAAAAATAGGAAGATATTTTAAATATTGCTCTTATAATCATAGAAAATTCTAGAATAACAGGTTTTGTGTTAGCATCCATTTTTCTGAAGGATATGAATTCTGAGTCTCAAATGTATGTCATTATTTAGACATTTCAATCCTCTGTGATTTGCCAGAAAACCACAAATTTTATGAGGAGCCGACAAAAATATAAGGCAAAAATCTGGACAGTTGAAGGACATGCTAGACATCCATTCTAAGAACACATAATATAAGGTTTCAATTATAATTCTTTATAATATTTCATTGCTTAACAATTCTGGGCAAATCCAAAATAATGTTGGGACAAAGGATCAAAATAGGGACAGTTTTAAATATTGCTTGTATTCCCTGAAAATGTTAACTGAACTTCAGGTTTTGCATAAATATATATTTTCTGAACAATAATAAGTATGAAATTCTAAAGTCTAGCATTACAGACTGAATGTAATCATCATTGATTTAGCAGAAATTCAAAAAAATTATAAAGGACAGAGCAAAAATATGAAACTATCACAAGCAGAGTTGAGAGGCATGGACTGTAGGCCGAAACAAAGTTATTTTAGTTTCTGTCATTTTACATTGCTATCTAGCACTGTCAGTTTAGTCTCTAGTGTGAGACCAGATTCTACTTAACAATTACTAAGCACTCCCCCAAGTGCCGTTAAAAACTGGGTCTCTTGCTAGGGAAGGTGTTAAAGTTTTTGCCCATTATTAGAGCATAATCTCAGCACATCATGCACTACAGCAGTGACGGTGAACCTTCTGGGCTCAGTGTGTCAAAAATTTGGAAAATGCCTATCTTGAGTCTGCTGGCGTGTCACCCCCCCCCCCCCCAATGGACAAAAGAGAAACAATTCTTTACATATTCATTTATTTAAAAAATATACAGTCCAATCCTGTGTACTGTTATATATTATAAAAGAAAACTCAGTGACTTATAATAGAGAAAAGGATATGCGCACTGATAATTTGGCTTAAAATAGTGCACCAAAAAAATTACCCTAATTTTAAAAGTAATTTTGAATTGAATTGAAAAAATAATATGGAATGCACTGCATTTGATTTGATTAACATCAATTAATAACTTTTTCTTATTACTGAATTTTAATAGATAAATGCAGGGTCACACATTTTTTGTATTGTTGTTCATTCAGTTTCTTTGGTAACTCGGGTGTTGGTGAACGCTGGTGTGTCACCCAAAATGTCGTGGTGTGTCACCTTTGACATGCGTGTCATAGGTTCGCCATCACTGCACTACAAAAACTTTATATGTGCTTATAAACTAACAGACTTGCCTATATAGTGTCTGACTACTATCATGTTTGACTCACATATTTAATACATGAGAAAGAAGAAACCTCAATCACAACTTTGTTGCTGCATCAAGCAGGATAGAGTTAAGTAATGCAATGATTAACAGCAGAACAAAAGCCTAGTGCACCTCATTGTATAAGACTAGTAGCTGAAATCTGAGGAAACAAATTTACTTTATGCTAGTAGAGTCCCATATGACAATGTTATATTAAATAAGTATTAAACTCCTGCTTTGTGTTTTTCATAAATTTCATTCAGAAGCAATGTGATAAAACAGCCTATCACCTATCATTAGATCTAAAAATTTAAAGATTGGAAACAGTTATACTGGTGCATGTCTTCTCTTTGTTTGTATTTAACCTGTCCTATGGGTTATTATAGCAAACACAAAATTAAACCTGTGTTATTGTCTTATTTTAAAATCCGCAAACTGTAAGAAAGGTAGCATAGAGTGAATTAAGGAAAAGAGTGCATCTCCTAAAACAGCAAAAGAACTCAAGCAAGTAGTTTTATTTTTATATTTTATAGAAAAAATATATTAAGCACCCATTTTTCAAAAGTCGTCCTGAAATTTACATAAAATATAAAAGAAGAAGATTTATGAAAATACCCAACTATGTCAATGCTGTTCACCTACTTTCTGTCAAAGAACAGTGTGCAGCAACAGTCTTAAAATGAAGATTAGTTTGTGAACTAACTTCAGAAAGTCATCAGATGTTTAGATATTGGGCTGGATTCACGAAGGCTTGCACAGAGTCTAAGACTAGAGTAAGACTACATGTAGCCAACATGTCTGCCGAGCGATCCAGGAACAGCCAGCAGGGGCATGCAAGAGAGCTCCTAAAACGACTCTTACATGGACAGGGTTAGGTTATGCAAATTACCTCATTTGCTGCTGAAAGATATGCAAATGAGGTAAATTTGCGATCCAGGAAACACTAACCTGTCCAAGTAAGAGTAGTGTTATTTGCAGAAATGTACTCAGTTGGCAACTGAGTACCGTTCTGCAAATAGCAAAACGGAGCCATGACAGCTCCAAATAAAGGATGCATTCAGTTGAGGAAGCACACCAATGGCCAAATATACGACCATTGGCATTTTTTTCTGTTGCAAAATAAAAAAAAATTTTTTTACCTTGATCTCCGATGTTTAAGTGTAGCGCAGCGCCGCGCAAACGTGCTGCGCACTAAAAACCAGAAAAACAAAAAATAAAAGCCACAAATAGGGATTTTATTCAAAATATTAATCTGCCATGCAAGTGAATGGCAGGCTGAAGACAACATGGCTACTGAGTAGAGGTTGCTAAAGGGGAAGCTCAGTCTGAGAGATGTAACCAAGCATTAGTAGGCAATCATATGCAAATGAGGATAAGGATAGTGAATCCCAATATTTCCTGCTATGTGAACCATGTTCCTAGAGTGTAAGAGTAGGAAAAGTGGAGTAACAGAGTAGAAGATGGGTGACATCATGAGGGGGTATGTATCAAAAAGAGTGTAAGCTTATTGGAGCAGAGTGGCATGTGTTTGCTGTGAGTTACTCAGGACTAAAAGAGGTGTGTTTACAGTTGTCTAAACTGAAATCAAGAAACTGAAGATGTACACCATGGCTATCACTAAAGTTTCTTGCAAAGTTGCTTACACTGTGTGCGTGCATGTCCGCGCGTGTGCACGTGTTTGTGCTTGTTTGCGTGACGCTTCCCCTGTGGAAACAGAAATGTGAAAAGGAAGGAAAGGAAGTAGTAGGAAGTTAACCAAGGAGAACTAGCAGAGCTGCCAGGTGAAAATAATCAGAATCAGCCAATTACACAGGCAGTACACTAGCCCAGCCCAGCCCAGCACCTAAAACTCTGCAAACAACATTTCCCCATGTTTTTTTTCAGAAACACTGCAACACTGCAGTCAACAAAGAGAAGTGAAAACTTAAAAAGCTTAAACTGAGACATAAAAATGTCAGGGGCTGCCATTGCTGTTATAAGGCAACATGTGCAAGATGCTGAGGGTGGTGCCATTGCAAATGTTGCTGAGCAACCCACAGTGAGGAGACAGAGAAGAGTGTACAGACCCAGGGTGACCTACCAGGGGCTACATGAGTTGGAAATAGTAGAGCGCTATAGAGTGGACAGAGAGCTTCTGCAGCAAATTGTTGAGCTGTGCAGGCCACGCCTCACACAAAGAACCAACAGAGGGGAACCCATCCCAGTGGAAACCAAGGTATATGTTGGCCTAAGAATACTAGCAACAGGTACCTTCCAGAGACCAACTGGTGATATGATGGGGATCTCACAGGCATTAGCATCAAGGGTACTGTACCAGTTCCTGAATGCCATGTCAGCACATGTCCGCGATCATGTATATTTCCCTTATTCCCGTGAGGTATTGGCCAGCAATATGCGTCTCTTCCAGCAAATAGTGGAATACCATGAGGTAGTGGGTGCAGTTGACTGCACGCACATACACATCAAAGCACCAGCTGTTGAGCAGAGTAGGGCCTACATCAACCACAATGGCTTCCACTCCATCAACTGCCAGGTCATGTGCGATGCCCAGGACATAATACTGAATGTGTGTGCTGGCTGCCCTGGAAGCTACCACAATTCCCATATCTGGCATCTGTCGCAGCTGTACCAGACATTTGCAAATGGGGACATCCCTAATGGTCATCTAGTGGGGAATGCTGGATACGCACTGGAGCCATGGCTGATGACACCCATCAGAAATGCACACACACCTGAACATGAACTCCATAATGAGGCACACGCACAAACACAAAATGTAATCGAGCATGTGTTTGGGATGCTCAAGTCATGGTTCAGGTGCCTGGACACATCTGGTGGAGCCTTGCAGAACTCACCAACTACATGTACCCAAATTGTTATGGTACGTGCCATGCTACACAATATGATCCTGTGAAAACAGCTGCAGCAGGAAAAAGCATGGGGCAGGGCCAAACAGCCCCCAACCATTGCCAAGGCCTGCATAGGCACAGCGTGACTCAGAGGAGGAACCCCAGTAGGCAGAAGGAGGCGTGCCCAGTATGCCTTGTCCTTGGCAAAGAGGCAACGCATAGCACATACACTGGCTCAGTAGGAACCCTGGAAATGATATCTCTCACTGACTCGCACATAAAATAAAAGGGATGCCTAACTTGACACTACCGTTTTCCAAACATGTATAGGGAGTGTAGTATGTGCATCCAACATAGGCAGCCATGCAGCACCACCTGAGGCATGATTGCCATGTTTTAATTAATATAAAGCAGTGCTAAGCAGCTTTTACCAATATCTAGTATATGTAAACAAAATTGTTCGTGCAATGTTGGCCAAGGTTGGCCAAAGTTGAGCAAAGTCAGTTAAATATGCTCATATCTGCTTTACTCTTCCTTAAGCAGTCTGGTCTGGCCAGCATGAAAATAAAAAGCAGTGACAGGGCTTGAACACAGGATACTGTGCACTATAGTCACAGTACTGAACCAGTAAGCCATGATAGCATTACAGTGATACAGACACAGCAGGACAATTGTACACTAATGCAAACACAAAGCAATGCTGTATCATGCCCCTAATGAGGCAAATGGGTAACCTCACCCACATGCCTATGCAGACAAAGAACATCAGGCCAGGCATTGTGATGTGGGTTGTGTAGGCTATGAAGTCGCAAGCTAATATACGTGGCAATGGACGCTAAGATCTGTAGTACACTAGTATGCCTCAAGCCAGTATGATAGGCAACAGTATAGACTGTAATGTCTATGCAAAGTGTCTCATGAAAGCCCTGCTGGCACAGCATGATCCCTGCTGATCTATTACACAAAGGTGAGCCCTGCTGTAAAAATACACCTTGATTTACCATACACATATAGTATAAATGTGTATACTGTGCGTGCTCACACACTCCAACAAATGTAGTGAATTTCATTCAGCATCACACTGAAAGGTCATACTGGGCATGCTCACACACTTAAATGAAGCAAATGGCAGGCAGGAAGATACTGAAAGGTCATACTGGGCATGCTCACACACTTAGGCTAAATACGGATGTGATAATAAGGGATCTATGGACAAATGTGTATAGTCATCTCTATTTCCAGAAACACATTCACAAAGTGGTCTGAAAATCCTGCTATGTGTACACACAAACTGCCAAGGTCTGTACATGTAGGTCAAAGGAGGTTGCCACTACTCAGCAGTCATCAGACCTGTCAGAGACTACCACAACACATTTGCGAGGAATCTGACTAGGCACATTCAGCAACTAGAAAGACCAATGAAGAACCTTAACAAGAGGATTACTGGCCTCAAATAGTTGCCCCATGCAACAAGAATGAATGTAACCCAGGCTGTACTCTGTTGCATACTGTCTACGCAGGAGATCTCTGCCCAACAGAAAGGTCCATGTCATGGTTACACTCAGATCTGTTCTGAGTTACAGCTCAATGGCACTAAATGTACAGAGCCAACTGATATTGGCAACATCCTGGCATATAGGATCAGTGTTAACTTTACCCCCCTCTCACCCATGAAAGAACACATGTCTATAATGGAAGACTGCAAAGTTGCTGTCATCATGGCTGCACAGGTAAAAAAACACTCTCTGAAGCCAGTATCACAGCAGCCATGGGACAAGATAACTTCCCAGGCTGTGTAGTATCTACTTCCCTGAAGTAAACATTAACATGGAAGTTCTGTGGCTACTGAAGTTTCCAGAGGACTGCAAACTAGGAGCCATCATTGTAAACACTAAAGATGTGGACATCCTACAAAAGGGCCTCACTGAGACAGATGGCTGTTGTCCAAGCCATGGGCTGTAGCTCAATGCCAAAAGGTGCATTATCATCACCTTTGTTAAAATCTCTGTAGCCAAGAACTACAACATAGGTGGTAGTATACCTCACACTGTAAGTGTGACAAGAGACCCTGGGTCACGGGTGGACAGTGGATACAACTGTGATAAGCACATTCCCACAGTAGTCAGGAAACCCTCTCATGTGGCAACCTCATCACAAAATGTGTCTCATGCAGAATAAAAGAGGACATTGTTCCCCTCTACTCACCACTCACTAGAACTATAAAAGAGTACACTGCCACTGTTGCTATGTACCTCACAAGACAACTACAACAACTGGAAAGCCAGCAGCAATACCTCACAAAGAGCATTAGTGGCCTGAAATACATGCCATACACAGACCATCGCAAAATGCTCCATCCGTACTCCCATGCATATCGCCTACTCAGAGGTGTTCACTGTGTAACATACAAAGCTATGCGAAATATACAACTGTTGGATATGATCCATGTAAAACACTCACAATCACCCTGACCTTTGGACCCAAGACCATGAATGAAATACAAAAGGAAGTGGTGTAGCCATTTACCTTATGGATATCCACACCTCCAGGTTACTGCCACAGCATGAGGCCTTGGAGACCATGCAAGTGCAACTAACATTGGGCAAAGCTGCCCATCAGATTGTAGCCTGCTACAGATCATGTACCTTGTCTCAGGAACCTCACTCAGTATTCTGGAGAACAATGGCAAATATAAAGGTCCTATCAAATGCCATTATATGAGGAGATTACAACTACCCAAACACTGAGTGGGTGAATTACACGTATACAACGTCCTTTGCCCAATGTGTCCTAGAGTTAAGAAACTCTAACATCCTGGAACAGCTGGTCAGCATGCCCACTAGAGGTGACAACATACTGGACATGATCATCACCAACATGGGGTATTGGTAATATCAGATCATTAAGTAATCACACTGGACATCCACATCCCGCCCCCACACCCAGTCAATAAAACCACTGTGAAGACATTTTCAAAAACAAACTGCACACTTCCCAAGACCAAAGTGGAAAGTTCCAAAGCCCTCTTGCTATAGGATAATGGTATACAATCTGCCAAATCATTTACAAGTGCATCCTATCAGCATCTACATGGATGCAGGGATCGAGACATCACAAATAAAACCAAGATGCACTCCTCCAAAAATAAGAAAACAATCTGGTGGTCGTTGCCCATAAATAAGCTAGACAACAGAAGGAGGAAACTAACACCTGATAGAGCCAACTTTACTAAAGGAAAGGCATCACTGATCATTATTAGGATGAAACAATGATCGCTCATAAAATAATCCAAGGACAGTTTCTAAAGACAAATTGCCAAGGAATGTAAGAATAACAACCACAATGACTTCGGTAGCTATATCAGACATGTAGGTGTCAACTCCCAAATATGCTGTCAGCTACTGAAAAAAGTAATGACATACACCAAACCAACTTTCATTGCCCACACCCAGGGGGACAAGTGCAGTGTAAACTCCCCCCCATCACCCCCAAAAGGGCCTGTGTCTATCACAGAAGGATGCAGAGACACAGATGTCATGGACATGCCGGTAAAGACAGCCCTCACCAAAGCTAAAAACATAGCATCAATGTGACAGTAAGTTGTCCCAGGCTGCATCTTACACTAGGCCCACAAGGCACTACACCCTCACCTACATTCACTGTCCAGACTCAAGCGTATCACAGGCTATGTACCCAAAGAATGGCATACACTAACAGTCATCCAGCTCCACAAAGAGTGTGCCAAAACAGAACCTGAAAACCATTGCCCAACGTGTGTACTCAGCCTGGTCTACAGAGCTATTGAGCAAATCGTCATGGAACCCATACACTGAGACATTGGAGATCTCCAGACACTGGACTCTACACAACTTTGCCTTGTTAAAGGCAGAGCCTGGCTCCCAAACCTAGTTGACTTATTTAAAACAGTTACCATGAACATAGATGGAGGTGAAAGTAGTCCACACAGCCCACCTGGACCTCACTAAGGGCTTACCACACCATTCCCCACTCCGTCATCATGGACAAGTGTACCAGTTTGAACATGAACAGCTATGTCACAGGATGGGTGGCCAAGTGGCTCACAGATCAAACACACATGATCATAGTTGCGGGTGCCATGTCCAACTGTAAGCCAGTCACAAATGGCATCACACAGGTCTTGGTCCTGGGACCCCACCTGTTCAGTCAATACTGCTCAGAGGTACAGGCAAGCACGGCAGGTGTAAGGATGAACAGATTTGCAGATGACTGGAAACTGTGGTCCATAATTGACTGTACAGCTGACACAGACATCCTCCAGAAGTGTCTTACAGAGACAGATACCTGGTGTCAAAACAATGCCCTCAAGCTGAATGGCAAAGAATGCATAGTCATCCCCTTTGGGTAATACAAAGTGCACACAAATTACCACATAGGTGGTAATCCAGCATGTACGGAGAAAGTCATTATGGCCCTCAGGACACAGGTAGATAGTAAACTCACCTTTGATGATCACATGGCCAAAGTGTTTAGACATTCCTTCAGTGTAGGCCATCTAATGTCACCTAATGTAACACACTTCATATAGTCTGATGATGTCAGCATCCTACAAATATACCTGTGGAAAAGAAAACTCCCAGCAATCTGTATAGCACGTTGTGTTAATGCGTACTTCTCTAGTATCATGAAGTAGTTAGGTAGGGGTTTGAATCCTACACTGGGAACTGTGTGTGTGTGTGTTCCCCTTGGGAAAGAATGACCTTTTAGGAGAGTAGTGAAACATCTCAAAAGTGGTAATGTAACCTTTGTCAAGTCTGATGATGTCACCATCCTACAAATATACCTGTGGAAAGGAGTACTCCAAGTAATCTGTGTAGCGCACCATGTTAATGCATACTTCTCTAGTATCATGAAGTAGTTAGGTAGGGGTTTGAATCCTGCGTACTACTCTAATATCATGAAGTAGTTAGGTAGGGGTTTGAATCTTCCACCAGGCAACTGTGTGTGTTCCCCTTGGGAAGGAACAACCTTTTAGGAGAGTAGTGAAACACCTCAAAAGTGGTAATGTAACCTTCGTCAAGGCTGATGATCCTACAAATATACCTGTGGAAAAGAGAACTCCCAGTAATATGCATAGCGCATCGTGTTAATGCGTACTCCTCTAGTATCATGAAGTAGTTAGGTAGGGGTTTGAATCCTGCACTGGGTAACTGTGTGTGTTGTGTGAATCCTGCACTTGGTGGCTGTGTGTGACACTGTTGGTCAATGTGTTGTGGGTTTTGCTTTTACCACTGTATGACATATCAGTATGCATTGCACATGTGAGCTAGCTGTGTGTCAAATACATATCTGTACATGTTACCTCAATGATTGCATGTGTGGGAACCCTGCTTTCTCCAAGAACGCAGCTGTCATCCTTGCCAGACTGTGCTGCTGCTTCCCAGACCTTAGGTCACATCTGCATGCTTGTGACAAGGCCAGCCACTGCAGTGATCCCTGGCCTAGGTCATCTGTGTCACACAAAGTCATTTTGATTCCTATTGGAATGTGTGAGTGAGGGTCTATGGCCAAGGTATATGTCAGACCTGTTCAAACGCAGCAAAGTCTGTCCATGATGACTATTCATAGGTGTAGAACAAACTGTGGATATGCATGCAGACCCCTTATTGCTTATGTGATCCACCAAGGGATTTCAAAATACCTTTGGAAATGTGATTAACAAAGGAGAGATGACATAACACTTGGTTGCATGTACACATCGATACCTGTTCATCATGTTGGTGGCTACTACCTATGTGGTACTGTGGGGATAATATGTTCCTTAAAGGTGGCTGACTATGCTTAGTTTGGCTTATAGCTTTACAGCATGGGTTTGACAACATGCATCTGTCTGTATTATACCCTTGTGGAGGATGTGTGTGTCATCTGGAGAATGCATTATAGGCCACAGTATGCATTACCAGACGTGGACTGATATATCCCAACTGTGATTGCCTGTACCTAAGAGAGCTATATGCCAAACAGGAGTGGTCTCAGTAATGGGTGCAGGTGAATACCAGTGGTTACTGGCATTGTATAGTACCTGAAGGATCCAAATGTTGCTGTGTGTCCTACATCTGTGTGCTGGTTGTCAAGACATCAACTAACAATTGGTTATGGTCAGGCTGTTGAAGTGATGTATACAACCAGAATGCAAAACAATGACAGATAGTGACAGTATCACCCACAGCACAGTGTCAAACCATGTCATACACACATGTGTAGTCAGGTTCCAGAATGTGTGAAGTACAATGCATAATAGCCATCAATAGAAACTATGGCGTGTTACTGTATAATACAGAGCATGTCACCCTGGCCATGTGTCCACTATGCATGTACATGCAGACAGTGCACCTCCACCATGTTCACAACTGTACACCTGCAAATCTGTGCTACACACATCCCACACATACTGTCCACTCTCTAACACATGCTGCCAATACTGCACACATCAGCCAAGTGGCACGTGGCCAGAGAATACACAATTGGAACCAACACTGGTGTAAACAACAATACAATGACAATCATAGCTTTAATGCATCATGCCTGCTCAGCTACATCTTTAAGCATATCATTACACTCTACAGCTGATGACATGCTAACATTGCTATACTGCTATATAGACACCCTGTGCATCAGCACCATGGTAGCCTGTTCCTGCATCGATGTTACAGATGACAGGAGGCAGCACAGGTTTCATCATATGCACAGGGTGTGTTGTTGGTTTGCCAGAGACCTACAGTGTGCCATCCAATTGACATGTATGTGTGTGTGTGTGTGTGTGTGTGTGTGTGTGTGTGATGGGCAAGAATACTGAAATGGGCCAATGTTTCTGTAATATGTGTGTGGGTATGTGTTAGCCATAGGTGTCTGGAGTATGTGTGTGTGTCTGCATGCACACAGTTCCACCATGTGGCTGCCATATACGGGTATTTGTGGGACAGCCAGAGACTGTACCTGTGAGGCTTTACAGATCTCCATCTCTGGCCACGGATACGGTACCTGTGCCTGTCAGGGGTGCTACTGACACTATCAGGTAGTAAGCCAGACTGGGTACTATCCCCAGAGGTGGATGGATGTACACAGGACACAGATCCCTGCTGGGACTATCCAGAGCCACATGCACTTGGTCTTCTAGGACATTTTATGGACAGCCCACCCCCAACATTGCTGGGGCTGGTACTGGCACTACGGCAGCGGCTGTGGCTTGAGGGACATCCACGGCGACTGCCAGCTGCTGATGTTGCTGGCATACGTCCACGTCAACGTCTCAACCACCCCACACTGTCCTAACACATGGACATGACATTGTGGAGGATATCTAATGTCTCTTCCCAACATTTATCAGTGACCTCGGTGTAATGACGGATGGCACCTGCTAGGTCACAGATACTGTCAATGAAGGTGGTGTTATGGGCCCTCAGTGCCCTTAGTCCCTTTCTGGTGTACCGTTCCATATGTGCCTGTGCCTCTATGACAGCCTGGAACATGCGTGACCTTGTCAGACCTGTGGCACATCTGCCCGTGGCATGATGAGCAGCAGTGCTCCTATGAGAACCCCTGGACATCTGCTTATGTGGTACCCTTTCAGACATCTGGGTATGGCTGCTGTGTTGGGATGCATGTATCATGGATACCACACTGTCCTGGTCAATGCCATCTGTATGCTGTCCCTCAGCTATGGGCATTGGTGATGGATGTATTGGCAGTATGACTGTATGCATGGATGGGGTGGACAGTTGTGTACTGTCGATTGGTGGCCCAATGACAGACCCTGGCAAACACACCTGTGCCTCGACACACCTATCTTCATTATCACTATGTGGCTCAGTGACATCAGTTTCCCTGCTGCAGTGAACCACCCCTAACACAGCACCTGTGGGACAGCCAGAGACTGTACCTGTGAGGCTTTACAGATCACCATCTCTGGCCACGGATACGGTACCTGTGCCTGTCAGGGGTGCTACTGACACTATCAGGTAGTAAGCCAGACTGGGTACTATCCCCAGAGGTGGATGGATGTACACTGGACACAGGTCCCTGCTGGGACTATCCAGAGCCACATGCACTTGGTCTTCTAGGACATTTTATGGACAGCCCACCCCCAACATTGCTGGGGCTGGTACTGGCACTACGGCAGCGGCTGTGGCTTGAGGGACATCCACGGCGACTGCCAGCTGCTGATGTTGCTGGCATACGTCCATGTCGACGTCTCAACCACCCGACACTGTCCTGACACATGGACATGACATTGTGGAGGATATCTAATGTCTCTTCCCAACATTTATCAGTGACCTCGGTGTAATGGCGGATGGCACCTGCTAGGTCACAGATACTGTCAATGAAGGTGGTGTTATGGGCCCTCAGTGCCCTTAGTCCCTTTCTGGTGTACCGTTCCATATGTGCCTGTGCCTCTATGACAGCCTGGAACATGCGTGACCTTGTCAGACCTGTGGCACATCTGCCCGTGGCATGATGAGCAGCAGTGCTCCTATGAAAACCCCTGGACATCTGCTTATGTGGTACCCTTTCAGACATCTGGGTATGGCTGCTGTGTTGGGATGCATGTATCATGGATATCACACTGTCCTGGTCAATGCCATCTGTATGCTGTCCCTCAGCTGTGGGCATTGGTGATGGATGTATTGGCAGTATGACTGTATGCATGGATGGGGTGGACAGTTGTGTACTGTCGATTGGTGGCCCAATGACAGACCCTGGCAAACACACCTGTGCCTCGACACACCTATCTTCATTATCACTATGTGGCTCAGTGACATCAGTTTCCCTGCTGCAGTGAACCACCCCTAACACAGCACCTGTGGGAGGGAGACAGGAAACACACTTTACGACCTGTACATGATGTCGGCACACATGCACACATGCACACATGAACACATGCACACATGCACACATGAACACATGAACACATGTACACATGCACACATGCACACATGCACACATGCACACAAATACACTCCTCACTACAGCAGATACCCACACACACCACCAGCAATCCAAAACATACTTAATAGTGGTTGAAGGTGGGTTACAGTATCACAAGGCAAACAGTTATATCACACGTCAGCATGCAGAAAGTTTGTCTCTCAAGACCATGCAGTGCGAGTGTAGACCGCCCGTGTTAATAACAGTATACATGGCTTTGATGCATATGTGTTGTTGTTCAGTGATTGGCCTCACCCTGGAATGCAATGTGTACATGGACACAACATTGCTGTGCAAGTATTAAAAGGTCTGCAATGTCCTGTGCACCATCACTCACAAGTATACATACCATGTCTGGCTGTGTATCTGTGTGTCACATAGATATCCATTTCTGATTACAGTGTCTGTGTCTGTAGCAGATAATGGTGGACACAGGTTTAGCACATGCATGCTATGTATACACACAGGATGAGTGGTGCATGTATACATGATGGAATACCATTGCTCAACATGGCCATTGTACAGTGGGTATGGTGAGTGTAGGACATATTTTGGACATGCCAGTGCCAGCAATGACATGGCATGCTACAACATGACTGCAACATTAAACATCACACATACCCAATGTGTGTTATGTGACCTATACACTCAATAGCATTACAAGACATATATGTGTCACTTTGTACAAATGGTGATTGCTATGAATATTGTGTATAGGTGCATATGTTTGCACACAAACAACATTGAGGTGCATAGCAATGACTACTATATGTAGTACTGTGGTCACTGTAACTGGATGGGGTGTAGTACCATGAGCCATCATCATCATGCATCATGTGGTTACTCAAGGCTACTAATGTGTGCCAGACTGCCACCTAGCATGCTGTACCTGAAATGCAGTACTGTGGCTAGTCACAATTACACAGCTGCTTGCTACGTGGGTTTGTAAGGTGCCCAATAGGGAGCATTGCCTAACAAGAATGTGTTATGTGTTGAAGAGTGTCGCACAGCCCCATGATAGGCCTCTACCCCTCAGGTATATTATGCGTGCTGTGTGGATGACATGTGGGATACTGAAGTGTGACCTTACAGCGGGTGTCTGGATATGCTATGTGTAGCATGTTAAGGTGTACTGCATATGACAAAGTTGTATATGTTGTGTACATGTGTATCAACTATGCCTATCCAATGTCCAGTAAGGTGTTGTCACAATTGTGTGTGATGCTCGGTGTATTGCATGTGATTGAGGCAGCTACTGTCATTACTGACATGTGCATAGTCTCACAGCAAACATGCGCAGCATGCATTATGCGTAGGTGTGTTACATGTACATGGCCTACACCTCACCTATGACATGCGCATTTCATTAACAATATTAAAATTATAACACACTCACCAGCATCGACCAGCTGCCTTGCTGTCACACCAGAGAGACCTACAAGAATAGGAGACAGTTTGTCAGTGGCCACAACTGTGCCATTGCTAGTGTGAGTTTGCTAAACTACAGTAGTACAACAGTCGACAGTCACAGGCGTACAGATTATATTCCAAATATCAGTATTGCACAGCACTATGCAGCACAACTGCTAAACACACAGTACACATCTCAGATAAGCATAATCTACCAATACAGGTAACAGTAGTCTACAGATAGGTCATGTTACCTGCACGCTCCATGTCAACATGCTAGGTGGCTCCGGCCTCCATGATGACACATGTAAGTTGCTGTTCCTGATGTTGGCCAGGAGCCACCATGCTTATGAGCAGCTCCTCCACTCTGGTGAGGGGGGGGATGAATGGCTACCCCACCACCTGTGGCAAGCTGTTGTCGATGGATATCAGATGCATGCTGACGGACATGTCTAATTAAATCACTGCAGTGATGGCGTACCTGCTCATATGTCCAGTTATGCATGCCTATGTCATTTACCCAACGAACAAGATCTTGACACAGTGCAGTCCGCTCATGCTGGTCCTGGCTGGTTCTAGAGAACAGGGTGTAGTGCTGCACCAGGCTGCTGTGTATTTCAGCTTCCTCTGCAGCTGTATAACATGGATTTCTTTGGTGGGACATGCCCCTGGAAGACAATTAAACAAGATGTGTGAGCAAGTCATGTGGCACACTTAATATCCTAAAGTACAGATATCAATTAACTGCCATATTTAGCATCCAATTAGTTGTCAGAGGATACACATGTTCAATACCACATATTAGTGCTCAGGCCACAACTGGCTAACAGTGCCTGGCACGCTCTATATATCAAACCATGTTCTGCACAGCAGCAAAGAGAAGCCAGTATGTAAGACTATACACCAGTACATGGCACACTGTATGTGACACAATGCACCACCTAGCCACAGGAGGTATATATCAAGCTAATGCATAAAGAAAGATGTCATCCATTGCAATGAATGTAAAGTACAGTTACAGTATTACCAGTATACCACACTAGTCGTTGATTCCAAACCCCTGCCTAACATATGTGCACAGCTGTTAATATAGGTGGCATACTGCTGTACTAGAGTATACATGTTGCTAGATACACACTTATACCCTGTAGCACAGATATGATTGAAGGCATGGTACAGGCATAATGACACACACATCAGACATACATACAACACACAAATGTATGCCAACCCAGATGAGCTTTTCCTGTGTACCATACAGTAGTGTGTGTCACTACTTACAAAACCTTATGCCTGAGGTATGTAATCTGTGAGGACTACAGGGAACACACAAAACAGTGTTTCCAAGCAATGTGAACATACACCATACTGTACTGTTTAGGCCTACAGCTTCAGGTAGTACTACAGTTCATATGAGAGTTGGATTCACCAGCAGTACCACTCACTAAGCATACATGTATTGCTTTAGCCTACAATGGGACACCACAGTTGACAACAAGGGTCTACGTCACACCGTATGCCATACTACTTTTTCTGCCTAGCAATAGCATACACATCTTTTGCTGGGATCACAGCTAGGACACAAACTACCATGACAGAAACAATTTCACAATAAGCTATAACACTTTTACAGACCTTGCACACATTCACCAACTCATTCACCATCACACTCAGTCAACCTCACATAACAATTATTGCACTAAGTACATGTGTGCGTGCATCGTGTCATAGGTAGGTAATACGTTATTGGCCCTAGGGCCTACAGCAGCCTAGCCATATGCTACCCTGGCCTTTGACATACATGTAATTTAATTTCACTTGCCCCTGTCAACCAGAGCCACAGAGGTGATTCCCGGGGTGTATTTCCTATCTCCCAACCAATCATCAGGAGTACTTATGACAACTGCTAATAAGGCGCTTTGTTTGCTATTGATAGGTGGTTTGTTCCAGAGTATGGCATGTCTCTGAGATAGGAATCTATCCCTCCAGCATGTGCTGTTTAGTGAGCTGACAAGGTTTATGGCCCTAGAGTGTGTATCTGGGAAGGATTGTAATATGTTTACGTGGAGGATGTCCAGCAGCTATGGGTGTGACATAGCTCTGTATGTTAGGCAGAGGTCACTTCTGGGTAGGTGGTATGCAACTCAGTGTAGCTGTGGTTTTGTGAGTTGGTCTGCATAGGGCATCTGTTTCAGGCTGGTATTACTCTTTGTGAGGTATGTCTGTGGCCCTTCCAGTTGCTGTAGTTGTCATGTGAGGTACATACCTCATGGGGCATTGTACTCTATAATGGGTTTTAAGTGTGATGAGTAGAGGGGAACACTGACCTATATTTCCCTAGATGACATACCTTTTGTGATGACGTGTACCACGTAGACAGAGTACACGACTATTGTGGCACTGTGATTATCAAAGTGGAGGCTACTGTCCACCTGTGTCCCATGTTCTCTTATCACACCTTCGGTATTAGGTAGACTACCACCTATGTGGTAGTTAATGGATACAGTGTTTTGCCAAGAAGGGATGGCACTGCAGTGTCAACACTGAGCTTCAGTCCATACCTTGGTCACCAGGCACCTGTCGGAGTAAGTATGCCCCATGTCTCTCTCCTTCTCTCTCTCTCTATATATATATATATATATATCTATATATATATCTATATATATATATATATATATATATAGCTATATATATATATATATATATATATATATATATATATATATATATATATATATATATATATATATATATATATATATATATATATATATATATATATATACACACACATACATACACACATACATATAAACATCCATTGCTGTACATATAGATGTACATATAGGCACATATACAGTCCACTTTTCATGGTGGGAATATCAATTATGCGACAGTTGTGAGATATACAGTTATGTAATAATATTGCACAGTGTTGTGCAGACTGCATTGAAGGTGTCCTCAGCCCATGTAGCTTTAGCAGGCCTCACTGGCTGCAACAATGCAAAACTGACGAAGCATACCCACAGCATTTAACCACCACATGTCATGTACCAGCACTGCATGCTGTTTTCTTTGCCACACACTACAACCTACATAGAAATATGAACATAATAACCTTCAACAATATATATATATATATATATATATATATATATATATATATATATATATATATATATATATATACACACCCTTCACAAACAGTTGCAGTATGTCCGTTGCCCTATGCACATGTACAGATACATATAGATACTTACTGCTGCCACATATGGATGATTCACAGTATGTAGAGTACTCTTCAAAAACATCTACTACATGCCAGCAAATACATATGTGTTACATACCTTCCCTTTGTATTTCTCTGTTCCGTCTGTTTTTAAAGGAAATAATTTTTTTTTTTTTTTTGGTTTGGGTTTTCTCTGTCTGTTGATGTTGCTTTCTTTTTCTGTGTCTCTCTGTTTCTGTCTCTTTGTCTGTGTCTGTGTCAGTTTCTCTGTCTCTCTCATTCTCTCTCTCGCTCTCACTCTCTCTCCCTCTCTGTTGCTGCAATGAGATTATTGCATGTGTGGACAGCAAGTACAGCCTGCTTTTCTAGGTATCTGCACATGTGCATGTGATGGCCTCTGCACCAATTGGTGCCCACCATTTACTAATTGCATGCAGCCTGCTGTGTGGTAATTGCAATACTCACTGTCATAGCAGCCCACTGCTATAAAATGCTAAGTTAGGTAGGCATAGCCCTTTCAGCTTTCCATGCTTGTTTGCTGTGGACATCGTTGTGTCAGTCAGAAGGTTGGTATACTTCTTATATCTGAAGCTAGGGTTGTAGCCAGTGATTTGCATGTTGTACTCAAACCTGAATGTTGCTGCTTCTAGTACACACTTGTCAGTGTAGAATTTTACTCACCTCTCCAAATGCTTACACAAGATACATGGGAGTATGTACTTTCTTTTCTAATTAGACAATTAACTGCCATACAAAGTAGTTATTGCAATGTATTCTTCTGGCACATGAACTGTTTGTGAACTACTATACTGTAAATATTAATGAACTCACTTCTGAACAGTTTGTTGTTTATTTGTGTTGACATTAGCACAGGCTGCTTAAGACAACTGGACAAATTTCAGTACTGAGTATGCCTACCTACATCCTTGGTAAAGCCTGAATACACAGGTATATTGTTCTTTTGGGTAGGGGTGCAGAAGTACAGAGAGCATTATATATTATTGTGTGATGTTTATCTTGCTGAGCATACAGGGTTGCTGTGTACCTGTTAGTCTATCAGGGCAAATAGTCTGTCTGCGTAGCTCCCACCTGTGGATATATCCAGATGGTAGCCAGAGGTTAGCCTATTATTCATTGTCTGTGCACCACACAGGTCTTTTTAGCACTGGAACAATGGCATTGTCACAGTTGGTTGCTACCAGTACATGGCTACATCCTTTGATATTTCTGTGTTGTACTCCTACATAAGGGTATGCTTGTAGGACTTGTTCCAAAGCTATTTGCAGAGTGTGTAACAGCAGAAAAGCTGATATGCCTGTGTGTTTCTGCCTCTGCCAGGCCTCTGATACTCTCAGGTATATGTTTGAACCGCCTCAGGGAAAGGTACATATAAGTGAGGTACACCTGTAATATATTACAGACATTAAGTTGAGACTGTGAGAGAATCAGAGCATATGTATTAATACATTTTTTCTGACGTGCAAGCAGTGTCTACTCTTACTTATTGACATTATTCATTAAGTATACTTCCCCACTTTTCTGCCTAACGTCAGTACTTTTCAGATGGATTCTGAGGGACACAGCTAACATTTGTTTACGAATCAGGGACATCCCTGACAAGCAGTCACAGTTGGGAAGTATGGCCTATGCCCTATTCAAATATGCCAGTGTTTATCCTGCACTGATACTGTGTGGGGTTTGTAAAATGCTACTGTAACATTATTTCCTGCTAGAATGGCTGGTTCTCTTTTCACAGTCATGTCATGCAATTCCACAACAACTGCTGGTAAAGATCCACAGAACAAGATTTGTGTTATGATATTCCTATTTTCCCTTTACATTCACTCATTGTAATGCATGATATATTTATTACAGCACCAACTTGTGGTATGTCTACTGTGGCTTAGTGGTACTTCATGCAGAGTAATGTGTCCAAGGTCTGGGGTTTGAGACTGACAGAGGTGTTTTATTTTGCTGCTTATCAGAACAAGGGCCCTGCCATGCAGAGTGACAAAGGCACTTTTAAGCAATTGTAAGCGGGTTTGCATGGGTTTGCACGAAGCTTAGCAATACTTAGCTAAGTACACACATGCACACACTTGCTCAAACCCACTAACTACTGCTTATAAGTACTTACTCCCGCTAACCCCCGTGCTAATTTCTTTGAAAGAAAAGAAAATGGGGAGATAGGAAAGTGGTGAAAAAGGGGGCAGAAAGAGGGAAAGACAGTAGGGGAACCAGCTCGGGATGTGCAGGGCGGGTGTAGGGAAGGTCCATAGCTGCCCATTTCTTTACCAGCAACAGCTGTGCATATGTTAGAAATTTGGAGTGAAATTTGAAACCTTCCACCCCTGAGAGAGGGGTGAGGACAACAAAGTATGTTGTACTGCCAATTATAATTATCAGTTTACATGTCCAGCGGACATGTGTGTGAAATGGGCAGCTATGTATGGGGCATAATTTTGTTGTGGGAACAGATCGCCCCTTTTTTTTTTCAGGTGAGAGTGAAATGTGGGGTAGAGGAAGTAGGTATATTTGGGGAGGTAGGTTGGGGAGATAAACAGACAAGACAAACAAGATGCATACAGAGGTGGAATATGACACATGGGGTGGGTGAACACAATTGATGGGGAAGGATGTTTGCAAATCTCAAGCCCGTGAGCCCACAGATGGTAACAGTGGAACTGAGATCCCCACCCATGGGCAGTCACCACTGCACCTTCACAACCCGGAGGGTGGCTATGCTGAGGGCTGCGTAGGAGGGGCAGGCTCACCCATGAGTCACGCCACTCTTGCCTCGAGTTGGCGTAGGGGATCAGCGACTGAACGCTGGATCTCCCTATGCACCACAGCCTGGAACCTTCGGAGGGTGACAGGTGGCCCTTCTCCACCCACGCTTGCACAGGGGGCCCCATCCCCTGCAGTGCTTCCGCCCAAAGGTGGCACAGGACCAATGGAGGAGGGGAGCCCGAGCTGGGCACCGGACCTGCTGGTGCCAGATGCAATCGCCAGCTGAGGAGGGACAGGTGGGTCTGCTGGGACCGGCCTTCCCATACGTTCTGTGTTTAGGTGTGTTTAATTACAACATAGACAACAGCATTCCAAATTAGTTGTAACAGCATGCAGTAATATTCCCTTTAACCCAACACACCAGGGTTCCAACAGTTGAACAGCAAGCATAACACATGCATATATTGAATGACAGTGGACATTCCAACAGCATGCAGGGATGATTGGTGGCAACAGGCCACCAAGATTGTGGTATTTGAACAGGGCACATGCATCAAAGTAAATGCAGATATTTATAGAACAATAGGACATATGTCTCAACAAATGTTTTGAGATTAGACATACCCATTGAGGTGTGGAATTGCATTGTTTATGCACATACAGTAGGGTGTAAAAAGATACCTCCATTAACATCTTATAAGTACTTATAGTTTACACTACATTCCTGTTGACTGCAGGTGTATATCCCCTACATGTATTATTATACTAGGCAACGTGCATTAAGTTGTGTAATGGGTTTGGCTAGTTCATTATATACCTGACCTATATCTGACATACTAACTGTCCAAGATTCAGATGTTACTGCTACATAGTTATATATTTTATTTATATTTATATATCTACATATCTAGATGTGTTCACGTGACATTTTCAGTTATATTTCTACAGAACCCTACACTTCAAATAGCACACTCACATTTCTGGTGAACACATTGACAAGCTACTCGTGTGCCATATTTACCTATGCATGCCAGCCATTAACCAACTGTTGAGGACTGTATATATGCTTCACAGCTACTGGCACTTCCTTCATCCACTTTATATGGGACTGCCCAACTGTGGGTTGGCAGCGCTTAATACAACAGTACTATTTATATAATGCAAGAGTACAACAACATTTCATAGTAAGTGACACGGACACACTCCAAGTATACCTTTATTAATTACATTACACATATTTCTATAGGCTCTCTCATTTATTTGATATTACAGTGCATGCAGAAGACTTATTCAAGACATATTATACCTTTATTAATAGGTTACAACACTGTTTTTCAGGCTTGCTCACTTATTTTATATAACAGTACATGAAGAGATATTATTCAGGACTTATTTTACCTTTATTAATGGGTTACAACACTCTTTTTCTGGCTCTCTGACTTATTTTATATAACAGTACATTCAGAGAAATTATTCAGGGCATTTTATGGCTTTATTATTGGGCTACAACACTTTTTTTCAGGCTATCTTACGTATTTTATATAACAATACATGCAGAATAATTACTAACCTGCCTGGTGGTGCAGCCTTAGCAGCCTATCTGCATAGTCTTGCTGATTCGCAGCACGGACACCTGCAGCTGTGAAGTAAATGAAGGGATATTGAGACATACCTATCCATTATATAGACTACAATAGCATGTCTTACATACTTCATTCCATGGCTACCTACTCAGTAGTGGGGCATCTTGCATGTCACGGGCTTCCTGTATCCATCGGTTCAGTAGGTCCTGCTTCCGTCTCTTCAGGTCTGTATGGTGGTGGCGGACCTGCTCACCAGTCCGAGGGATGCCTGTGGCACTGGTGAGATCATGAGCTAATTGGTTCCAAGCCTCTGCTTTGTACTTTGTCCCTTGAAACTGGCCCTGCAGGAGTCTTGACTCATGATGGTGGACAAGGAGCCAAACCATGTATTTTGACTCCTTGATGCCTCAGCGTTGCGCACGAAAGCGAATACCCTCTCCAGCACCAGCCATTCTGACTGCAGATGGGAACTACTATCAGTTATGGTGAGTATTCCCACCTATGGAGCTTAAATATGCCGCATTTCCCACACTTATTTGTGATTGGCCATTTTTGAAAATTCTCGGCTAACAGCAAACCTGCTTAGCAATGGTTAAACTTCCATTTATAAGTATATGTATGTTAACAGTGCATGTTTATGCTAAGCTGTCATGGCTTAGTGGTTCAGTACTTTAATTATGGTGCACAGTGTCCCCGGTTTGAACCTCGTCATTGCTTTTTATTTTACTACTGTCCAGACAGGCTAGGGAGTGTGGCTGTGTTTAGGCAACTTTGCTTTACATTGCTCCACGTTGCCCGACAGTGCACTGGTTAGTGCGGTGCGCAGCTCTGCGCAAACCTATTGCGCTACGTAAAGCGCTGCTTAGCTATGGGCAATTATATTGCGCTAAGTAAAATGCTGCTTAGCCATGGGCAATTATATTGTGCTAGGTAAAACGCTGCTTAGCTATGGGCAATTATATGTCAATATCCTTAATGCTGCTCACCTTCTTATCTTTATATATATACATTTTGTACACTAATACATAGGCCATTTCAGTGCTTTTTACTAATATGTCATTCATATATATGTCAGGAATTATTTTATATACTAATTTAAAACATAAAATAGACAGGGGGGTGGTGGGACTAGAACCGGGAATGTCTCCTCTTTGTGCAAACGGTCTACCACTACACTATTGCTATTTGGCTTAATTTGCATAAACATTTCTTATTATGCTCTTCGATGTCGAAATTGCTAACTGCAGCTAAGCAATGGGCACACCCACGCAAACATGAGCAAATACGGGCAGCTATATCGGGAATTATAAAAAAAAATAGTTTACATTTTACAATTACAAAGGGGTTTAGTATGTGGGGATGTGTACTGTTTGCTATGTGTACATTTCAGCGAACTCGCTCATTGCACTTGTCATTTTTACTTTATATGGTTGCAGGGGCGTGGATATTTGGACTGCTCGGCAGTCTGACACGTCCCCTGCAGTCTTACATGCTCCGTTGTTAGCCTTCCAGTTGAGTCAGCACCCTCATGCATATGCATGACGCGCTGACGTCATAGTCTTGGTTAGTCTTACTCGGAGGATTACTGAATCCTGCCCCCCCCATTAGCAGATATACACATAAATAAACATGAAATGCTGTTCCCTGAATGAATATGCTAGTTGGGAAACATTCTGAACCCACTTAACTACAATCAACAAATCAAAAAGTAAGCTTGCTTCCTACAAAGAACATCTACCATCTGAAAATGATAGGGAAAGGCAAAATTAAGTGCTAATCTCAGAACTACATTAACATTTGCATATAGCTATGCAGAAATCAGGCTCAAAAGCAGTGTTCAAATGGTGCTTATGAATAATTAAAAAGCATGCAAATTTTTCATATAACAGCATAAATTAAGAAAATATACAAGACATTCATCATAAAAGGTTCATGCTTCTCCTTTGAAATCCATGGCTGCCCTATAGTTCCTCAAAATATACATCACTGAATGCTATTTTTCTAAACAAAACTCAGTGAAACAGCATTCACCAAAAGAAAATCAATGTAAAAGCAGGTATTTTATGCCCCTCTATATCTCCTACTTAATATAATCATCTCTGATGTGACTACATCTTGGGAGAAAAGAAACACATCTTCCACCACAGTGATTCTGAATTACTTGGACATTCACCATCATACAGTCTGAGAAATGCACACACACACACACACACACACACACACACACACACACACACACACACACACACGCACACGCACACGCACACACACACACACACACAAAACATTTATGATTTATGTTTTCTCTTACAGAAACAATAGTTAATAGTAATTTACATATTTTTTTCTCAAGGTTTCAACAAGGGAACAATATTACTTTACCTAGCAAAAGTGGTCTGCATTTAAGACTACTTATGCTATGCTGAATTCAAAAAAGCAAAACTTGTTAGCAGTGATTTTGACCAAATGAACAACTTCTGTAATGGGAATCTTGTACATCTTGAAATATAGTCAAATAATATAGTATATGTCCAGAAGATGCATTTTCACACAAGGATCTATTACCTTCAATGGTCAGCAGAAATGGCACTATGTTCTTACTACTACAACAAACATTTTAATCACACAAAGAAATGCAGAACACTTCATGTCTTTATTCACAGATTAAAACAACCTATACAATTGGAAGTGATAAAAATCCTGTTTCTTTCCAGGGACTTCTCTGCAGAGCCATAACATTTACCACTCTTTTGAAGCTAGTACACAAAGTTTGTATTTCACTTAGTTTACTCAATGCAGATGTTACAGCAACATTGAGTTTAGCTTAAAAATATTACTGACATTTTTATTTTATAACTGTATACTTCCTATTGCATTTTCAGAAATGATGCAAGATCGGCAAACATAAAATAATCTTCATTTTGGACCATTTTTAAGCCCATACCACTTCAGAAATATATTTGCTTTGGATAAACAACAAAACAAAGAAATGTAAGTTATACAAGTTTTCTGTATGTGGTATGTTTTGTCTCAATTGTGACAAAGCACCCTAGTCAGACAGGCAGAAGATTATACTGCAGACTTATTATTTATACTAATGAAGTCTATCTGCAGTAACCAGTAAAGCGGTATTTTTACTTACAAAACTATAAGTGCATTCCAAGCTGTACAGATTTATGAGACATCGGTATCAATAGTCAAATGTAAATCAAGGCTGTTAGTAGGTTATGGACAGTTTTCACTGTCTTTGCATGGCCTGTTTGGCAAGGAAAGAAAAATATTTTTTTCTACTCATGTTCACTCCGAATCAAAGTATCCTACTGTTAATTAATCTATCAGACAGTT
Organism: Protopterus annectens; assembly: GCF_019279795.1. Lineage (NCBI taxonomy): Eukaryota > Metazoa > Chordata > Ceratodontiformes > Protopteridae > Protopterus > Protopterus annectens. The sequence continues at coordinate 1,429,749,939 of NC_056728.1, forward strand.
TCTTTTATATGCTAAGTAGGTAAAGGAAAACATGGTGGTACACAACCATCATCATATATTCCATCAAACTCCAAAACTCAGTGAAGTTTGCAATGCAGAAGACAAGCAGTATCCAGTGCAGTGGTTGTCAGAGCATAGTCTATGTGTTTCACAATAAATAACTTCATTTTACACAGGAATACATTTATGTCTCTTGTGAATGGATTATATTTACCACCACAATCCCCACATTAACTTTACACTCAGGGTGCCCTGAATTTTGGTTATTCTTTAAGTAGCCCTTACCCAGAATTCATGCATGCATTACTGGTGCACTTAGTACTTACTCCTTAGGAACAGCGTTTACAGTTAAAAATGTTCATTAAGTAAAGCTATTCATGTTTACAACAGCTACAATGTCATACACAGACACATACATGCATGTATATTTGCTGATCATCCTCTAATGTGGAATGGCTTGTAGTCATTTGCTCATATCAAATGAGTGCTTCTCACAGGTACTTGAGCATAACAGATTGAGTAGTCAGTGACTCATGTCACTATTTCTGCAGTCACATGTGAATAAGACACTACTGCTTGTAGGCGATTGTTTAGTACATGGACCGGCTTTGCAGTCTCCAGGAGAAAACAAGCCAGGCAGGTTTTACATTGCCTCTCAGCAGCTACGCTTTCTCTTAGGTATAGTGACCTCAGAGAGAAAATAATAAAGTCAGGGGACATGGGGTACAGGGTTGTTTGCCTCCTATAAAAATTCCTGTTTTTATGCTTTATTTATAATAAGGTTATGAGTTCAAGCACATAATCCAAAACTGCATGCACCTGAGCTCATGAAATAAAATTTTCTGTTGCATGCTTTTATGATAAAAGCTTGGATGAGTCAAGGAGGTGTAGTAGGATGCTGAAGTAGAAATCAGTGAAGTATCCCTGACTGTTTTAGCACAAGACAGAAAGAGGTAGTGAAAATCCAGGCAAAATATTAAAATTTAACATGTGTCTTATATACCACTAATATTTAAAGTAAAACCATGGATACTTGATTAAGAGCTACATACTGAGAATACAGTAAGTTACTATGACTCATGTTCTCTAAAAAGGAAACTTCAATTACCTTCCCCCATGCTCACCTAATCCCTAGAGTCATCATACGTACAGATACAGAATGACAACTTTCAGGCTGCTGTGACAGTTAAAAGAATTGTGAAATGCCATTAAGATAATTTAGAAGTCTCATGCAAAGAAATGTAATTGCTAAGACTTTAATAGTCAGGCATGACTATCTGCCCATTTGCCTTTTTGAAACTTGGCTGATTATTAGTTAGGTAATGATATGGGACACATTATTACTGAACTATAAAATAAATATGATTCAGGCTGGTACATATGCTGCCAATCTTGTCTGTAAGGGTTCCACCCTTTTTCCTATTCGTATTATACTCTCATTTTATTTACTCAGCTCATTGTACCCCTGAATGTAGGCAAGAAAGACAATAAAGGAGAAACAATAACTTGTAAAAGCATGTTTCTGCCATTACCTAACTATGATGTATTCTGATCATTCTGTTTCTCATCCCAAATTATTATAAATTTAGTTAGCTTTTTTCTTAAAATTCCTAAGATTACAATGCCTGGAGTCTACAATGATCAGTAGCACATACTATGGATTCTAGAAATGTTTTTTTCCCCAGTAACCATATTATTACAAGCACAATATTGGCTGTAAGCTCAGCAGCTAGGCAATAAATTAAATAATCAAAATCTTACCTAAGTAGTAAAATCATTATTGGCCATAATGGTATTTTAATTAACAACATCAGGAAACTAACATATCAAAATTATTTTACCTGTCATAGTAGGTTAACCCAGCACTTGGAAAACACTAACGATTAGACATGGTCAGCGCAATACGGCATGAGATTAAAAGGTGACTACCTGATTGGCTGAGCATTAATGCTGCCTTGCATCTGACTTGCTGCCAAACCCCTCAACTGTCCCAATTTCAGAGGAATGAGCCTATTTTTACACTTGATTTCTCCTGCAGACAACTTCCTGAATTCCCTCATCACAACTGACTTTTGAAGCTGACTAGTACACAAAAAAACCACACTGCAAGACCAGCATACTAGTGGCGTCTAATTTAAAGAGGACACACGTCTTGCATTTCCCTTTTTTTAGAAGTAAAAAGAAATGACTGTGTGGTAGAATTTTGCAATGCAATTCATTAAAGTCTACAGATTTTATACTATCTTTTTGATAATAGGATTATATCTTTCTCTCATTTTGTCCTTTTTGTTTTTACACAAATTGTTTCTAAATGCTGAATCTTTCGGCTTTTTCTGGTAAGGGGTCGCCACAGCGGAACTCCGGTCTGCTAATGATTGGCAGTAGACTTTTTACAAAATGCCGAGGTGCCAGCTCGATGCCCAACCTTCAACGAAGGCACGCCCATTTACGCATGCATGTCTTTCGAACGCTATCCAACCGCGGGGAGGACATGCAGACTCCACACAGAAGGCACTCCAAAGCCAAGCTGAGAATCGAATGGAGAACCTCTTGCTGTGAGATAACAACGCTACCGCTAGTATACCATATTTCAGCTGGAAGCAGGAAGTTATGTGCTATTTGTTATTCAGATTTTATGCTAATTAGATGTTCAGATTTTTTTTGCTGGATGTACCTACTTTTCAAGGGCCTTTGTCACTACTTCCAATTTATGCATGTTGAGAGGTATGCCTGCCACATACCCAGTACATGTAAATGTATAACATTAAATTGCTCTTCAACTGCATACCTGAAGGTTTCAGAAGCAGGTATGCCATACTGATGTCTGCATGCAAATATCTCAATTTAGGTAATGTAAACCTACTATCTACAGAGAAAAGGCATTATTGTGGGATGGTACGCAACTCCTCAAAAGGGGACATCAAAGTTGCTGCAATAAAAGATATGTTTAGAATATAGATATAGTACATATTTCTGTGGGACAGCTTTCACGTTTTAGAGAAATATTGTGAAATTTGGGCACATAAGAGAGTGACCAAAAGGGTGGATCTAATTATTATATGCTCTGATTTAAAAGATGTAATTGTACTATACATAAACTTTAAGTATCTGGCAATAATTAAACTTTGTAGACATTACACAGAAAAATGTAAAGACATTTTTAGAAAACATATTTTCTTCAGAAAACCAGAAATCCTGGATCCAGGAAAAGAATGCTAAATGTTCACCAATGTGAAGTAATAACTGAATGACTTCTTTTCCGTCTTATTACACATGGAGCAAAGACTATCTATTTAAAACATATCCAGCTAAGAAATAAACAAATTGCACAATATAGATGACACAAGGCACCATACTTTCATTTTTGCAAATACTTTATGCTCAGTGAAGCATGCATGCAAAATGAAAGTACAGTGCTTTGGGATATCATTCATCTTTCCCTATTTTCTGAGATCACTGTGGATAACACAGTTAACTGTGCCACCTATATTGTGGCTTTACTATGCAATTCATTTATGTATTTGGCTGATGAGTTCCAACAGATGCAAGTGCCTTTCTTCAAAGGCAACCACACAGGGTACTGGTCTAATTAAATGACTTGCTCTGGGCCTTGAAGTGGGGGACTAGATGTTTTCAGTGGTTTCTAGTTGCTTCTGTTGTGTACCAGACTACCTTGCAGAGCCTAATTGCATTTTTTTTCTGTAAACTGAGAGCTCATAAGGATATGAAGTGTACTCTTAGTTTTATCTAACAGAATTAATGGACAGATATTGAAAATAATTTGATCTCAATAGCACATAAATGGCATTGTAGAATACACATAAACAGAAAACTGTATATGCAGGCACCAAGCAAAGGTCATATATTAAGGTCTGCAAGTAAATCCAGCATTCAACATTTTAGTAAAATTGCATAAAATGTAAAATATTTTACTAGTTATACGTTTCTGTGTGGCATT
>NC_056728.1:1429758896-1429808896 GCF_019279795.1 Protopterus annectens
TAGAAATTCTCAATTCTCTCTTATATTTCTTTTTTTCTGACTTTTCTAGGCATTTACATTTCATGACATGCTGCTATCCAATCCTTACTCAATGAAACAAGTAGTGTATTAAATAACTTAATGTAGAAGTTCCACCACTTATTGTCTATCTACCTATTTTGTTCTTATTTTTCTCTGTTTTTTTGTTTGCTTTTCAGCACCTACATACTCTTTATTAGCAAAACATCTGAAAAGTAGGCTCATACCTACACCTCAGAAATTATTCATTTACTTCTTATGCAGCTAGCAAGACTCTATTGCAGCAGACAGTGGGCATAAGGCAAGGACCAGTTTTCTATGGGCTACCAGACCACATTGGATGTATACACACTCACAGACGCATAGTTCTAATAGAAATTAATGTATCCAGTATCCATAATTCTCTTACCTATATCTTAGTAAGCAAGAGGAAGCCAGAAACCATGGTAAAATGGAAAGCAATAGAAGTATAAACAGAATCCAAACATAAGTTATTTCACTGGGGAAGAGAACTACAGATTTAAGTCACTGTGGGCAACACTGATAATTGCATGCATCACTGTGTCACACTGCTTTGCAAATAATTCATAAGTATTTTATCAAATTTTAAATATATCATCTATAAATGTTTTTATGCTACTATCATATTCAGTCCAGAAGGAGTTTCTGCTGCCTAATATGCAGAATAACTAATATTATTTTGCAGGAAGTATTCCTGGATATAGCTTTCACTGGCAGATATTTGTAGAGCAAACAAAAGTGCATTTTTGCTTAGACTAAGTCATATTAATGGCTGCTAATATTGTCAAAACTGCAAATACCTGATGCTATTTTAGTGAAGTATTCTACACAAAAGTCAGCTTTTCCTAAAGGAAAATCCACTTTTCATACCTTGTGGGGTGGTATTCCTTTAATTGTGAGGAGCACAGAGTTTGGAATTGTAAGCAGGGGTGTGGGGAAAGCTTTTCCTTCATGAAACAGCTTTATTTTTTTTTTTTTAGGATCTGTAATTTCTGACTGCAGCTTGATTAAACAGCTCCCAGTGAGCAGTTGTTTAGGTATATTAAATGTAGCTGAATTCCATGATAAATGTAACAGGAACTTTATTTTCTTTTTGATTGAAAATTTTAGTTGTATACACATGCTAGTATGCTATACATTTGTACAGGAATTTATACCACATTACAAAAATAGAACTTTCTGAAAAATGGTACTGATCATTCCCATGAAAATGCATTATTTACATCTTACAAGTAAATGGTTTTCAACTGTTCCATAAATTGTCAAGTGAAAGCCTGATTGAGCTAGTTGGTCCTGTATATGACTGCTGCTACTGAATGTGGGTATTCAGATGATAGTCTGTGACATAATGGAAGAGAATTAATACCGTATTTCCCCGGAAATAAGACCGGGTCTAATACTCTTTCCTCCGCCGAAATATGCATTAGGGCTTATTATCAGGGGATGCCTTATGTACCCACTACATTTATTCATTTATTCATGTACACAAATCAACATTTATTCATGTACAAAAATCGACATTTATTCATGTACACAGATTGACATTTATTTGGTACTTTTCTGTTATTGGACAACAGTTCTAAGCAATGCGTTATCAGTTGTGTGAGAATTCTACATAAACAGTGCAACAAACATTTCAACTTCAGAATAGCTACACCTTGGCTTTCACAGTACAATATTTCATGCTTAACAGAAAGTGCAGAAAAATCTCAGTACATGTGTATTGGAGGAGGGGAATAAAACTGAAAGCAGAAGCAATCCATTATGTTGCCCCGATAATGGAAAAGTTATTTAAATACAGTCATGTCATCATCTTCTGGAACATTGTCATGTCTCCAACCCTTGAATTCTGGCCTGAATTTCTTGTGATTCCATTTCTTGTAGAACCATTGGCGCCAATCTGTCATTTCTAGCAATAAAGCTCTCCTTAAATGAGCATTGCTTGTCCAAGTAGCCTGTTTGTAGTGCATTGTAACACAGCTGTCATTGATTTTATCCCATGAATTTTTCACTCAAGTCATGACCTCTTGCAGACTAGGCTTCACAAAGTTTCCATGCTGATTTCTCTCCATTCTATTTTCGATGTAGTCATTGAGTTCCATATGCAAATGGTCCATGAATGGCTTGTTCATTGCAATATCAAGAGTCCGGAGATAGGCAGTCATTCCTGCAGGAATAATTATTTGATCTATTCTTCTCCATGCAAGGAATTTCTACATGTATTTAGCACGGTGAGTGCTGGCTGAATCCCAGACTAGCAGACCTCTTTCGCCACCTTGCAAAACAAGTGGCAGCATTACATCGATCCACTTCCTTATAACTGTTTGTGTGCACCAGGCTTTTTTGGTCTCAAGAATGTAAATGCCTGAAACCTGTTCAATCTTATCTTTCTTGCCCTTACTAATGATTAGAGGTGGGGTTTTCTTTCCATCTAGATGAACTGCCAAAATACAGGTAACACGTGCACTCTTGTAACCAGTGGAGGGAAGGTAGATTGACGAGGCACCCCTCTGATCAATTGTTGTTTGAGATCCTTGGCCCATAAACACTGCAGTTTCATCCACAGCAATCATGTTGGAGAGTTGGTATTTAGAAAAGTCGATGCCATCAACAAAGGACTTGAACGCAAGTGCATGTTTAATAACTTCAGTATCTTCCAGCTTGAACAGTGTTGTTGATCTTCTTAGAGACAGTTCATATCACTGAAGGAAGCCATCCAGCCAATGTTGTGATGCTTTGAATTCTTCTGGGGATATTTCTAACTGTGGTGTCATTGCAAGGGCAAATGCTTGAATATCAGCCCTGCGCACAACCAAAGCCTTTGCTCTCCTGTTAGCAATCCATTCACAGATGATGTCTTCCAGCTCAGGAAATAACGGTTGCCAAACTGAGCCACACTTGCACTTCTTAGCATTTTCCTTGTTGGCCTGTTGATTGAGATTATTGTACACTGCACACCATTTTCGGACCTTTCAGAGATCTAACTTCTTCTCTTTGCAGAAAGCTGTCAGATTCTTTCCCTGAGAGTCCTCCACGATTCCTTTTTTGTACTCGAAGGAATAGCTCTTTCTTTTTGCACTCATCTTTTCTGGGGGGGGGGGTTAATTGAAGACTTATGAGACCGGAGTGGCAACACAAAATGGCAATGGTTAAGAAGACACAACCACAGACATTCGTTACCAAGTGCTCATGCTTTACACGCGTTTTCTGTACTTTAGTCAATCAAAGTACACCTGGCAGTGTTTATGGGCCAAGGATCTCAACCGTCAAGTGTGAGTGATGATTAGGGTTACAGTAAGAATTGTGGAGGACTCCCAGGAAAGAATCTTACAACTTTCTGCAAAGAGAAGAAGCTGGGTGCCCGAATGGTCTGAAAATGGTGAGCAGAGTATGATAACCTCAGTCAACAGGTGTCAATAATATTATTTTATAATTCAACACATCCGTTGTGTGTTGCTGATGATCTTAACTGGGGCTTATTTGTGGGGTAGGGCTTATATCATGACCACCCTGGAAAACCATGCTAGGCCTTATTCTCTGGTTAGGTCTTATTTACGACGAAGTACAGTATTGGAAAAGGAAGTTAGCTTTACAAATTCAGGCTTTACTGGTAAAATTGCAACTTAAATACTGAAGTAATTCTGGTGATAATATCTTAGGAGGTGTTAACAATTGGTTAAGTGTTCCAATTACAGAATAGAAAGAAAGCTGGTACAACTGATAGAAAATCAGCTGATCAAACTTGCCGGCACTTTTTCTGTCTGAACTCATGGCACAGTGGGGTTCCAGCTGTAGTGCAATCTTGGTGTTAACATATATAATTAGCAGGGGATGTGAGATGTGCACTGCAGCTTGCCCACCTGCAAAAATCAGTGGTTTTCTTTTTTTTTTTTTGTTGTTTAATTTTGAATTGGCAGCTGATCAACCAATTGTGTTCAATTAGGTACCTTTCAATAAAGTTAATTTTCCATATATGGGCATACCTCCTTTAGGAAGACTAAAGAATGTATAAGGCTGAAATAAAGAACCATATAAATCAGTGAATGTTTTTAGCATGCATTTATATGAACAAGAAGGAAAGAACTGTAGGAAGACATGACTGAAATGAAATTATATGACACTGTCGCAAAAATTTCAGCAGTGACATGTATGTCAAATCTGAAAATGTATATTCTGAATGCCCATTTGTCTCACAGAGAAATGGATACCTTGCCATGCAGGAGAGGAACATATTTTAGAAGTTTTTGCATGTCACATAGAGTGACATATCATAATCCTGTGTACTGCCATTCAAATCTGTGACCACAACAAAGCCAGACTAAACATGCCCCAACTGTGTCTGCCCTGAAAATTCCATTTTGATACCTGCAGTGGTAGTCATTTAAACATTTAGATAATTAAAAGGATCACTTAGGATAGATATTCAAAATGTTGTTCTAGGTCAAGAATATATTATACATTAAGATCGGGAGCAACAAACCTATTCTAAATTGTTCTTTATTATGGTCTGAAAATGGAACAGCTCCCCACTTGCAGTGCTAAGGATGTAATGTTTGAAGTAATATAAATGGATCGCTATGAAGGTATCGTATCTCTGAGTGGTAGTTCTGAGATGTTGGTTGGGCTATAAGAAAAGTACAGGAATCTTATAAACTTACTTCTCCATTCTATCTTTTCATGTATGAGTATTGAATTTAATTTGATGCTCACAACTGAAAAAATATAATTTGTATACAGTCTTTATAGAACTAGGATACAAGTACAGGACTGGTACAGAAAAGCTTTAAGAAAAGCTTTTAAATGACTGGGGTGTACAGCCACTGGAGAGAAAGTACAACTGATAGAAACCTTAATTGTTTGAAAGGGTTAAACAGTATCACTCTTTGACATGTTTCAGCATAATAATGTGTCAGCATTGTGTCAGTATGGTTTGTGATGTAAAATGCTTGTGACTAGGATTGCATTGGTGTAGTTTATTTTCATTTATATAAATGTATGATTGCCTGTGTAGTAAGCGATGGCTTAATGAAGATGTTTCTTGTTTAAAAAAAGCAAGAGTTGGATAATTTATCTAATATTGCTTAGGTTATATGATATACAGCAATATGAATGTGAAGTATAATGTTTATGTTAATACAGTTTGATTACTTTTATATGAATGCAAATTTGCCTGTGTCACAAGTGATCACACGTGATAATTCAATAAAGGTGTTTGACAAAAAATAATGTGCCAGCATTAAAAGGTATAATTACAGAAGGGAAGAGAAGTACATCAGGGCCGAATGAAAAAGAGATATAGTTACAAAGAACGATAAAGGGAAGTGTCTACGTTAAATGGCTTGTCAAAGGAAGTCATGACTGGGAAAACTGTACCTGCTTAAAAAAAATAAAATATATGGCAGTTCTTAGGGCCAGTGAAAGCTGAGCAGAAAGGTAACAGAATAAAGCAGGAAGAATGGATTAAATTTGGCAATGGTATAACTGATTTAAAATGGTGTAGCTCAGACACACACTTTTGCTAACAAGATAAAGATGTTTCTATCTCTGTATGTGCTCAGGTTGATTTTAGACTTCATATGTAATATTTCTGCTTACATTAAAAAAAGAGGTCATTTTGAGGCATCACTGTACCATAACATACCAAAACTTTAGTTAATTTGGATGTATCTGCTTTTCTGAATCAGATTTTCATCCTTATGTGAAACATTATTCACCCAAAAGCAAGGGCTAATGAGGCTTACAAGAATGTGTATGACTCAAAGCATAGTATGGCTGTCTCATCAAAGAGTTTAAAATGCTGCTTGCACAGGGTGAGAACATATTTTAGCTTTTAACTCACCCCCCCCCCCCATTCCCCTCGGTTTAAACTTTTTTTGAGTTTGTACTCTAGCTTCCAACAGATATAGCCTGACTATTAAAAAGTGAAATTATCGCCTCACAGATCAAACAAATGTTCATATCTCTAGAAACATAAGTATTAATAGAAAACTGTAAATAGCAAACTATTCAACACAAACATATCTTTATATTGGTTGCATTAATTCATTTTTAGGTCTTAGACTGGATTTTTAATAGCCACAATAAACATGGTAAATATTATTTTTTGTAATGTATAAATAGTTTACATATATCAGTAACCATTCAAGCAACACACATACTGACATGTTTTATTAACAGGAATACAATTCCGTCTGACCTCACCAACAGAAAAGAAATGGTTTGTAGCGAGCATTGATTTGAGGGTAAGCAGTTCTGTCTGTGTCATTTTATCACTGAAATATTTCAAAAATGTGAAAATTATTACAACAGAATTAAATAGTATAAAATAATATTCAATATCTTTTTAGCTACACTAGACAGAGGCCGTATATCAATGTGGTTGTGTTTGCTATCATGTAAACTTTAAGGTGAAATCTTATACCTTGTATGTAGCACGATTTTGGAATTATTAATGCAAATATGAACAGGCAATATTTGAGCCTAGAAGGGTCAGTAGTGTGTAACTGCAGAAACGCCTGGGGGTGTCACTAGGTTATAAAGAGTTAGCTAGATTCAGATGGCAGTCCTGTGTTTATCACTTTTCAAATTCGCTGCTGCTATGTGTGCTACATAATTGATATGTGAAAGGGATCTGTAAAAAAATCTGGTGTGTAGCATACTCTTTGGATAGTCCATGTTTATTTTTAAGATATGTGACAAATGTCAGTAAAAGTCTTTAATAGGTAGCATTTCCTTTTCATAGTCCACATCTATTTTACAGTTTTCATTGCCACTGCAAGTTTCTTCTTATATAGTACTCTCTATCTCCTAGCATACTAAATGCAGTGTGTGGTCCAACAGCAGAGAACTACACTACCGCTGGATTTCCAAGAATGATTGCCGTTATGCCATCAATCAAATTCAGGTCTCCCAGTAGCAACCTGGAACTTCATGTCAAAATGCAATGGGATTATACTTTTGAAAGGCATGTAATGTCCTGCAAATAATAAAATGTGTAGACTTAAATGGAGGACGAGTGGAAAAAATACAAAAACAGCATATATGTGCGTGTGTGTTTGTGTTTGTGTGTGTGTGTGTGTGTGTGTGTGTGTGTGTGTGTGTGTGTGTGTGTGTGTGTGGGGGGGGGGGGTGTGTGTGTTTTATGTTGTACTTGCCAGTGTGTAGACTGCATTCATACATACATACACAAGACAAAAATATAGCTTCTATTTTCTGTACAGACTTTGCTACTGAGTTATACAACAAAAGACAGAGAACAAGAACTATATGAGCTAAAAGATGTGGTGTCCTTGGTCTTAAGGTACATTGTGAGTTACATTTAGAAATTTGAACAAAACAATAATTCATTCCAATGCTGACTCAAAGCATAGATAGCAGTGCAAATGCAAAAGAATAATGTATATTACTGTACAAGTAATATCAAACTGAGTCCAAAATATCACCTTTTGGATTCAGACTCTCATAAGCTACACTCTGCTGTACACTGCCTTTGCTGTAGGGTAGCACTAGCTCTGCATTATGAGGAAGTATAAAATAACTTGACACATATATAAAAATATTGTGTGATTTCTGGCAAAATTAGTTTCATCAAGTTATGCAGAACTTAGTGTAAACATTAAGTTCATGCCATGCTTTCTTATTTCGGTTGCATCATATATTTGTTGCTTAGTACCTGTGTACTATGTATGTATTCTACCTATGTTCCAAATTTCAGCTCTACACCACAAATCTATTAATTGCCTTTATTTTTAAATTCATATTTTCTTGTTTGTTCTCTCCACTGTAACTGTTGATGTGCTACATACCACTGTAAAAACATATCAATTGTAATATGTGTGTGTACTGATCATGTCTAAATATGTAAATGTATCTGTAATCTTTCTATGTGTTGCTTTTCTCCCCGGGCCTCTGCTGAAAAAGGACCTTTTCGGCTCAGACACCCCTAGTTAACAAATGTAAAATAAAAAATAAAAAATAGTGTAAATCGTAATGAAACTTGGCACTTTATGATACTTATCTGCCTCCAGGGTGAGTTTATGTGGCTGTCATCATTTTTACTTCCCTTTTTAATGCTGTTTATTTGAAACTCAAAGTGACTGCAGAGAGAAGGAGGGTAGACAGAGCAAAACGCACACACAACATTAAACATTCAGACATTAAGGCCCAGCTGGTTGTTCTTAAATTGTTACAGATTAAGAAGAAATTTCAGTACAACACAACTCTGTTTTGATTCATGGCACAAGTATGAAAATTGAGGCAACAAGAAAGCAGCAAATATGCTTGTGAAAAGATAGCTTCATGTCTGTCGTCTCCACCCCCTAGGGTATGGATTGTAGTTTCGATCAGGCTTTGAACTACTGTGATCTGATCCTGAACCCAGTGACACCATATCTGGTTCTGTCATGGCTCGGTGTGAGTAAAGTGGCCACTTTGCATAAAGGCCACTCTGCTGTACTGAACCTGGAGCAGATACTGTGCTCTTTGCTGGGGACATAAGGCTAGGCTGTTGTCTTGCCATTAACAAACTCTGGGTAGAAAAACCGGTTCCTGTTGGAGGTGTGTAGGACACTCTCTCTGTCCACTCATTTGGTGGTTCTGGCAATGTTTTTCTACGAGCTGCTGAAACCACATTTGCTGCAATGGTTTCTTGAATATTTCTGGCTTCAAAAGCTTCATCAACTAGACCAAGAGGCGATCTTGATGCTGCTTCCCATGGAGTCAGTGGTTTGGTACTCTTATGTGGCAGAAGGGTTGATGTTTCTGTCTCTCTCCTCAATGGCTGAAATGTTGCAGACGGTGTAAAAGGTAGGGTCTGGTAAACACACATTGTCTGGGAAGGTGTAGAGTAATTAACATTTTGCTGTACCTAGAAAAAATAAACAAATCATGTTAGTTTTGAAGTAAAGAAAAAGAATACTGCATCAAACAAACCACTTATGCATCAAATAATAAAAACAAAACTAATATGTAAAGAAAGAAGTTACCAGAGAATTTGATCTTGCATGAATCAGTGCCATCAAATAAAACTTTCCAGAACTTAGCTATCAAATATTAGGACCAAAAAGAATATTTGTCAGCACAAATCATCATGGAACTTCTATGCCTAAACAGCAATCCAGTTTCACTAACAATATGCAAGCAATTGTGTTTTACTAGCTCCTTAATACTTCCCCTAGTCAGATGCCAATAAAACAAAAGCAAAATAAGTTTTACCAGGAAATAGGGGGGGGGTATGGAGGCAGAGAAAAGACAGAAATAAAATCAAACACAGTATGTATGTGAATAAAAAGTATAGAGCAGGAGATAAAGGTTGTTATGGGTGCATGAATCTCTCTCTCTCTCTCTCTCCCTCTCTCTCTCTATCTCTCTCTCTCTCTCTATATATATATATATATGTATATATATATATATATATATATATATATATATATATATATATATATATAGATATATATATATGTATGTTTAACACTTGTTAACATGGTAGGCAGACTGGTCCAAAGACCCTTGCCAGCCATGACCTGGGACAATTAGGGAAATACAAAGTACAACATTTAGACACACTGTGAAAATGGACACACACCTAAGTACGTACTTTGAAAGTACAGACAACATTAAATAAAACATGTAGCTCAAATGTAAAAGTACAGACTAGCATTAAATAAAATATACATTTCTAATGTGCAAATAATTTCAACATTCAGAAAATAGAAATTTTCTAAACATAGTAATTTAAGCATAATACTTAGCAGGTAAAGAAACATTTGCAAATAACAATACAATTTAGCTGTGGCTTGTATACAGTGCTGAGACAGAAGAAGAAAGATAGAGGGAAAAATGGGGAGGGGTAAAAAAGAAAGAGAGAGAATGGAACAGAAAAAAATGCCCCTTCCCCATTTTCTGCTTCCTCCCATTTCTTACCCTTTATTTATATATCTTTTTTTGATCTTCCTTTTATTTTGTCAGTCTGTTTTCTAGCACCTGTATAAGGAGAGATACACAGGAAGGTAATAAAGTCAGTTGGTCCAAGATGAGTTTCTTAACCAGTACCTCTGTACTACATTTGTTTTCCTAAAATAAATGAGAATGGATGCATTTCTTGAAAGATATAAGATTTTGTCAGAGTGCTTCAAGCTGAGCATTCCAGTAGAAAAGGGCTAGTTTGATGAATGATCTTTCACAGGAAGTGAGAGTAAAGGGAAGCCTTGATAGCAGGAGAAAGTTAGAATAATAGAAAGAGCAGGAGGTGTTTTTATAAGCAGTTTACTGAATCAATTAATAGATGTACATTCAAATAGGCAAAAGAAGTGGGTGGGATGTAGACCAATGCAATGTATATTTTAGTATGACCACAAGGAAGCACCTGCTCTAATGGACACATGCAGCTCCTAAGTGGTTTATCGCATGCATGGGTCCCCTCAAATTTTCTATGGTATGACCCCAGTTATTCCCATTAGGGGTAATATATAATTATCAACCATGGGATGGGTAAGGCCATTGTATAACCAAATGCGATTGGGTAATTCAAGCACAAAAAGGAAAATTGGCTATGCTTAAAATGACCCAAAAGGGTAGCTAGCCTAGTACTTACCTCAGAACCTAGGAACATCTGGAGCTATGAACCTGTGCTACAAATGTTCAAGGAGGTTTTTTTTTGAGAGACTGAAAGTGGAGGAAGCAGAACAAGTCCAAGGTTAGAGTAAATATAATCAGCTTGTAAAAGTGAAAGTGGAAAGTATGATTATATCTTGTTGGGATTTCTTCATAGAGTCAAATATGTTGCTGTTATGGTTGCCATTACATACAGGTAAATTTTAAAAATGGTGTCATATGTAGGTACTTTAAGAATCTACTTAGCATCTCTATTGAGTTTTCCCATAGAAAAAACATGTCATCCACAAAACGTGCACACCACAGAACATATTTGCTAAATTAATTTCCCTGTAGTTGAAATGTTTCTTCTCACTGGATTAAAGTTAGGTTGGCATAGCTGGTTGCACAAGCTGTGCCCATAGCTACACCAACCTTTTGTAGGTAAAAATCTTCTTTAAAGACAAAAACATTATTGTCCAAAATTATTTCAAGCAGACTGCATAACAGGTTCACTTTACCATTAGAGAAAGCACATTTAGAACATAGCAAGCTCCTAATGTTCTCTATTTCCCACTGATTTGGAATCGCTGTGAAAAGTGATGTAATATCTAAGGTTACAAGCAGATACTCTTTATTTATCGAAATTGTCTTCCTATATAATGTTTGGAGAAAAGATTTTGTGTCTTTCAATACTGTTTCACACTTTTCAAGCACTGGATGAAGATTATTCTGTACATATATTGACATGGCTTCTGTTGCCCAACCTCTGCTAGACACTATGGGTCTCATAGGTGGACATATGATATCTTGGTACTTACGTATTATCGCAACCAGATTTTTGCGGTTGTGGTAATATGCTTGTTGGCTCAAAAAAACGGATTGTGGGAATTAAATAAAGTTGAATGTGATGTTTTCTGTTGGGAACAACCTTGTTTGTCCCAAATTCATAACCTAAATGTACGCGGAAATGTGAATCTTGCTTTGCGTACTTCAGCATTGTTTGCACTGCCATCATACTGAAAATGAATCAAGGATGCCTGGGAAATGTTTCTTTGTACTGCTGGCATACTGCGAGTAGGAGTATTACAACACTGACTGTACATTTGCACGAAAATAACATGTGGAGCAGCACATTTTTGAGGTAAATAAGCTTTTATTTAAAAAAAAAAACTTAAGCAAAATAATATAAGTAAAATGGAATAACAGACTAAGCAGTTAAAAAGAGGTAAATGTCTTGTACGACGGCGGCTAAACTGAATAGGACATGTGGCGTTAGGTTGTAGAATGATAAATATGCATGTAGTATTTGACAGCACCAGATTTAATTTTTTTGGGATACTAGTTAGTCTTGCAATGTTTTCTGAATGTTTTGTATAGCATTTGACAGCAGCGGATTTATTTTTTTGGAGAGTAGTTACTCTTGTAATGTTTTCTGGAGGTTTGGGATAGCATATTTGTGGATGTCTTCCGGATGCTGTGGGAAGCATATTTGTGGATGTATTCTGGATGATTTAGGAAGCATACTTGCGGATGGCTCAGTCACTGGGTTACAGTTTTTGGTAGTATGGGGAGAAATTTTCTGCAAAATGTCAAATTTTCACTTTAACAACATTTACCAGCTCGCGGCTTGAGATATGGAACATCTGTTAAACATAACTGCTATACGAAAATGTATTTCCAGTGACATGATGTTGGGGAAACGGCATAACTTGAAACAAGCACTCATTTCTTACATGTTATACTGTCTTTCCTATCTAAACAATGATTTTTAATAAAGTTAACATTGTCAGTGTGATTCTGTATAGATTTATAGTTACATTCACACACTGGGAAGCAAGCGGTATTAAAGCAAAAATCTGGTTGCGATAATACGCAAGTACCGATATCTTTATGTACCTTGTGAAGGCCATTTTTAACTGGAATGGTGGGAGTTTCTACATTAAAATACTTAAATAAGTCCTCTGTTATCAAATTTGTAGTCAGCAAGTCAAACAGCAAAACAGCAATCCTGTCTATAAAAACATTTTACTATATTTACTGAAATGTAGGTATAGGTTTCATGGTCAATCAGTAGTTTTGTCATTTGCTGGATGTAAAATTCCCTATCCATAATCACAATTCCCCCTCCTTTATCTGCAGGTCAAATTTCCACTGAATGCATTTCCCTCAGGTCATATAGAGCATCAGATTCTTCTTTACTCAAGTTATAAAAGACAGCTATTATATCTGAATTAAATGCTTCCCTTATTTGCTTTTCACATACTGACACATAGGCTTCTACCATAGGATGTAATTTAGGTACAAAGGTACTGTTTTTTAAAAAATATTTACATTATCAGTCTTCTGTCCTTTAAACATAGTTTTTAAAGTTAAGTTGCAACCAAATAACTTAAGTTCTTTAAGAATGTCAACTAACACAGTTCTCTGGGCTGGAATAAACAACAGCCCTTTATTCAAAAGTGACATATGTGCATCAGTTAGTGTTAAAGATGAAAGCTTTATTACCAGACTTTTGTGTTCATGCTGCAGTTACCATTGTGTTCCGTGTTGCTTCTGTGTTTGGTATCTGCCTGACTTGGCCCTTCCTTCCTCTGCTCCTTGATCTGCTTTTTATTGGTAGAGCATTCATTCATGTGAAGGGTATCATTTGAGTACCTGATATACCCTTCTGTTGCATGGGAAAAGGGGGATTCTCATTAGATAGTTTTTTTATCATTCTTCTTGCTGCCTCTTGTATTTATATCCTTTGGTTTTACTGTTGACTGCTGCTCAGCAAGAGGCACTGGTAAACTCTGTGTTTCCTCAATGTTAGTGGCTGCAGCCACTCCCTCTTTAGTTATTTGGCTTCTTGTTGATGGTTGTGTGTTGTCTATCACAAAATGGACTGGGTTTACAGGCTAGTCTGTTGCTGTAGTAAAAGGTTTGGGCCATGAAAAAACAGCACCGGACTGAAAATCATTCATATCTCTTTGAAGCTTTTTCAGCTTCGTATTCTGTAATCTTTTCTCATACCTGGATATGCTTTCAAAGAGAGTATCTAGCTTGTCACCAATAATATTATTTGTAAAGTTAGTGCATAGATCGATTTGCAGAGCCTTCAGTTCATTTGCAAGGTCCCTGTCTTCAGGTAAAAAAAAAATAGTCAGTTAGTAAGTTCATGTAGTCATAGCTTAACTGCAAATTAAGCTGCTGCCATTTCTTCAGGAGGTCAGGGAGAACATCACCATACGTTGGCATAGTTAAAACTCTCAGACCTCTGGGAACAATTTTATATCTTAAGCAGGCTTCCAAATGTAATCTCTGCCATTGGAGCCTTTTATACTTTTATAACTTGTTTGCAAAGGCTCTAAATTTGTCTTTGAAGAGCATTTGCGCCCCATCATCTACATCAACAGAATATTCATCAGAGAAAACTGGTCTCTCAACCAGTGGGTTTACCGCCATGCTTAGGATTCTATTAAAACATTCCATTCCATCTTATGTGTTGGTATTCGCATTTGGATTGTAATTCAGTTTGATTTCATACCCTTCTGCCATGTTCTAGTCCTGATGTTCACAAAAAGTACAAAGAGAAAGACAAAAACACAGGTACCAGATTAACAGCACAGTCTTCACCTCAGAGCCAATAGTATGTATAAAAAGTCGAACTGCCACAGTAGAAGGAAAATTCTTTATTGCAAGGACAAAGTGAGCGCTTTCATGACCTTCCAGGTCGCTTCATCAGACTTAATAAAACATCACATGCCTTCCTTGATATATGTACTTTCAAAGTGACCAATCAGTTAAAACAAACAATTAAATATCTACATTAGACTCAATTAATTTAAAAATAGTAGAAAAAAATATTGGATTTTGCAACTAAATGCAGACAACCCCCCAGGCATTAATGAAACTGTTTCTTTGAAACCATTTTTAAAGGCAAGACCCTAAAATCCCTAATTCCCTTCTGCATGGTTCTATAGGCATCCACATTTGAACGTGCATACTGTTTTAACAGTTTTATGTCTATTTATGTTTTTTTCTACTATTTTTAAATTAATTGAGTCTGATATAAATATTTGTTTATTTTAACTGATTGGTCACTTTGAAAGTATATATATATATATATATATATATATATATATATATATATATATATATCAAGAAAGGCATGGGATGTTTTATTAAGTCTGACGAAGTGACCTGGAAGGTCATGAAAGTGCTCACTTTGTCCTTGCAATAAAGAATTTTCCTTCTGCTGTGGCAGTTCGACTTTTTATACATACTATTGGCTCTGAGGTGAAGACAGAGCTGTTCATCTGGTACATGTGTTTTTGTCTTTCTCTAAGGTCTTGTGGAAAGCTAAATGAATCATGGAAAGAAGCAGCACAGTACAGAATGGGCACAAATACACATCTACATACACACACATTTATATGCATATAAAGTATATAGATATATATAAAACACACACACACACATATATATATATATATATATATATATATATATATATATATATATATATATATATATAGTATTCCTTCTACAATGCGAAGCATATCCCCTTACTTATACATACTAACTCTATGATTGCACTACGGGAAAAACAAAAGGTAAACCCCACAAATAATGTTTCACTTCCAGCATACTATCACATAATGCACCGATAGTGATTGCATGCACATTTCTATAGGTACAATACAATGCAGCTCTACCTAAAATAAAGAATACACCAAACAGAACCCTCAGACGCCATGTCACTGGTGGCACACTTTCACAAAACAGTGCAAAACATTAATGCTTACTGCACAGACCGCAGTGTCGTATTACAGCACAGAATCTCACAGGTAGTAATTTACTGCCAAGAATTATCACACAATGCTCTGGCAGTTGTCACAGGCACACACTCCTGCATCTGTATATACAATTACTGATAACTAGATATTTGAAAACAGCACACATTGCTAAAAGCAACATGTGGTATTATTACAAAACCTGAATGTGCACTACTGTTAAATGAAACACTTAATAATGTTCCTAGTACTGTATCACATAAATGTGTGTATTTATATTTATACATACATATGAACATGTATGTATGGTAACACAGCGTGGTGGTCTACACTTTAAAAGAGTGTATTTTAGCAATTTTTTGTATGTCAATTATATATATTTTTGTGCTCCTTGGGACATCATTTTACCATCCTGCACCCCTTTGTCCATGTAGACATGGGGTTTATCAGCTTGTCTTCGAGCCTCACCACTCCCCCGACTTGCTCCCATATCAGTAGGGCTGGTCGTGGATTGTAAGGGCATCCTGGTGACTTATCTGTGTTACCTTCCTCACTCACTGCCCTGTTTCCCACATTCACCACTTAAATTCAAGGGCAACTCCTCTCTTTGAATCGCACCTCCCCTAAAGGAGCATCAACAGCAAATGCCCTCCCACTCATGTCCATCCCTCACTGCCACTCTATCAATCTCCTGAGCCACTAATCCAACCCGGGTTGACTGGGTCGTAATTAGTGATTTAACCCTCTGTGCTGCTGGAGCAGACTTTAAATGAATTATATTGAGCAATTTCTGATGTTATCAGTATTTGCACTGGGCATTATTACTACCCCTTTAACAAGGAATATCTGCTCTTTTGAAGAGGCCTGAATGCATTTAAAGGAGGGGCTGCTAAGCTCAACCAGATGTCACACAGAGATGTTCCAGAGGTGCTTATGAACAGAATAAATGTTTACACTAAGAAGAACCCAGGAGTCAGAGGGATTGGTTTGTCAGAGAAGAGTCCTTGTACTCGTCATATTTGACCAGAGAGCAGAGATTCTGATTTTACTGTGATAGTGCTCATCACAGATGGGCTGCAATTTTTAAACCTACAAACCACAAAAGTTAGAATTCCAAATAACTCAGGAGTTAGTGGGTAAGTAGGTTATAAAAGCTGCAGACTTCATTTGTATTTGCAAGTACTAGAGACATTTGCATTGTAAAGACTGCAAACCATTTATTTTCTGTTGATGAGGTCAGCTGGAATTTTATTCCTGTTAATAAAACCAATAAAACCACTATTAAAACAACAACTGTATTTAGTGTCAGCTGTATTTTATATATAAATAAATACATAAAAACATATAAATACACACACACACACACACACACACACACACATATATATATATATATATATATATATATATATATATATATATGTATATATAAGCAATCTGCGACAGGGCTGTCCACCTGGCGGTGTTAACCTTGGCTCTAGATGATTGTCACTGTTGAAGTCACACTCCTATCCCATGTGAAAAATGTGAAAAGGGGTTGTGGATGGATGGATGGATGGGTATATATAAGCAATCTGAAATGCAATTATTTAGTTATGAAATGCAGTGATGAAATGAAACTACTCAAATTAAATAATAAACATCTGTATCATAAACCACTCTAAGGAACTATGCAAAACCATAGCAAAACTATCTGTCTCCCTGAGCATGTCACTGATCTGGAACCCCCAATAACTTTAAGTTGAAAGTTGAGGACTTTACAAAAAACACTACAAATGTAAAAAGTGGTTTATTCTAGTAAAATACCACACACAAACAGCTTTCAGTGCTTCAGCCATAACTACAAATACAGTATCACCCTTCTTTTCTGAATTCCTGGACTGCAGAACCACCACATTAGCATCTGCTGATCATGCTCCCTAACACCTTATGCCTGTGGCAGCCACCCCCTTTCCCCACACCTCTGAAACTATATGTAAAAGGTAGGGTTGACTATCAATAGCAAAATGTACACTTTTTAAAGGGTAACAGACTGAAAATGCACCAAGGCCTGTGGAGAAGGCGGGTGGGAGCAGCCAATCCTACCATAATGATCCTTACATATACTGTTTCAGGGAGTTATCACACAGCCCTACTGTGTATATCACATACCTGCACTGGTAGAAAAAAATAAAGCTTTCAAGTGCCATAAATCTGGCTAATTTATAACCTTCCCTGAATAACTGCAGTGTTTGTGTGTGTGTGTGTGTGTGTGTGTGTGTGTGTGTGTGTGTGTGTGTGTGTGTGTGTGTGCGCGTGTGTGTCTGTGTGTGTGTGGGTGGCTCTGTATCACTTCATTTAAGGTAGGTTTGAATGAAGCACAAATAGTCAAAAATAACTGGAAGTGCATTTGACTGAATTTCTTCGAAAACCATAGAAGTCTATAGATGGTATTTCTGATGTCATTTTACAGAAAGTTGTGTGTGTTCATTGACAATTGATATATATATATATATATATATTATAAAGTATTTTAGGTAATAAAAGCTGTAGCACCTTTTGAGTTATATCACAGACATCAGACAGAAGCAAGAGATGAAAGGTTAATATTGGTGGCCCAAGATAGTGGGCTATGTACATACTGGTTTGCAAAGTCCATTGAGCATGTGGGAGAAACAGACAAATGCAGGTTTTGTAAAACTAAACTGGAAACAGTTGCACACCTTGTTGCTGGTTGTGATATACTAATGGCAGGAGGACTGCATACTGAAAGGCATAATAATGTGGCAAAACTGTTGCACTGGGGATTTTGCACATATTAAGGTACTCAAGTGGCTGAAAAACACTGGAAACATGAGCCACAAAGCATCATAGAAAATGATGAAGTTTATTTCACATGGGATCACCCATTACCTACAGTTCAAAAGATAGATGTTAGAAAACCAGATATAGTGGTCCATGAAAGGAAGACAAAAGTAGAATTGATCATTGAAATTGCCACATCCAGTGACTACAGTGTGTTGCGTACAGAGAGACACAAAATCATAAAATATCAGGATCTGCAGGCACAAATGAGAGCAATGTGGAAGAAAAATACCCAGACATTTTCAATAGTAGTAGGAGGAATGGGTCTTATAAAAAAGAATCTACAATTGTATTTAGATAGGTTACCAATCCATGTAACCTCATACAAATTGTAGAAGGAGTCATTACTGGGCACTTTGTAGGAGCAGCTTTTGGCTGACATCAAAGATTGAAACAATACAAATTTTATGAACTTTAATCGTACTTTGACTTAGGAATGGGGTCCATTCCCATTATGGTATTAGACAGCCAAAAGATTTGGAGAAATTAAAAAGACTGAAGCAAAGTGTATATTTCATTCTACAAAAATTAATACATTCCTCACTGACAAACAAAACAAGGACTGCAACAGTCTGAAACATTTTACAGCTTTTAAAACTGTTATAGCATAGTTATCTCTATTCTGTGGTGGCTGATGTTTATGCTCTAAAATAAGACGAGAGCTTAACATTGCAGAAGGGGGCTTAACAAAACTTTGTTAACCACCTTTCTTATGTCTGAAAGGCGCTTAACAAAATTATCTTTTTCCTGAATTCAAAGCATAATTGTGTTGTTCTATGCAGTATATATCCAGTTTTATTGGGATTGCTCAGATAGGCTCACAATGGCTGCTTGGGGCAATAGCCTAGTGTTGTACTATTTTTATTTTTTATACATACATTCATATATATATATATATATATATATATATATATATATATATATATTTATACATCATACATTTACATACACACATGTGTAGCCGCCCACCTAGGTGGGTTTTACATAGTCTGGTGTAGTTCCATGAAGTTGTGAGAAAATGTTTACTTGCCCTGTAAAAAATCGTCCATTCGGGATTTTAACCATTCATTATTTTTGTCTCTCGAAAAGAACATTCGGTCCTGTGGGATTTCAGGATTTAGAAGTAGACACATATATATATAATTTGGGTCCCCTTCAAAACATCTAAAACCCATAACATCGAATTTCATAACATTGAGACCAGAACATCTAAAACCCAAAACTTCTAAAACCAATACCATTGAATTTCATAACATCTAACAGTACAAATCACATGAAAATAACATTCCTCCACATATAACGACATATAATGACACCAAACTACAAAATATACTTTTTACTACATTTCTGCAGGGGGGCTTGATACAGTGGGGTTAGGAAATTAACTAATTCCCACTGTAGTGCGATCTTGGAGTTGGTTTATTTAATTTACGGGGAGTGTGGGAGGCAGAGCATGTGTGTTTGGTAGTTTGGTGTCATTATATGTGGAGGGGATGTTATTTTCTTGTGATTTGTAGTGTTAGATGTCATTTAATTCAATGTTTTGGGTTTTAGATGTTCTGGTCTCAGTGTTATGAAATTAGATGTTATGGGTTTTAGATGTTTCACAGTAGACCCATATATATATATATATATATATATATATATATATATATATGTATACATGCATACACATATTATGCATTTTTATATATAGATAGATATCGACCAAACAAACAGCAGTTGGGTATAAAAATAATCAGTAACCAAAAAGAATGTGCAAATCTTTCATCAGTAGAAATGTAGGCATACAGTGGTAGAAACCACAACAAATACATTTATTGAGAAAGTTAAGCATTTTCACTCACAATTAATACTGGACTTCTTCAGAACTAAAGAAACTTAGACCTCATATACCAGGTATTATATAACTAATCAGGTAAGTAAAAAATGTAAAGGTATATCCCACTATTGATATTAGCCAATAAATACAGTGTTTAAAAATAAATGTAAATGTCTTTAAGTTTTTATAATTTACTAACAATACTGATAACCAAAATGGGATATAAATAAACAAATAAATATACCTATTGAATAAAAAATCTTGTTCTAAAAATAAATTTTCAATAAATGGTTTCTGAAGTAGTCCATATCTCAAAATAAATATTTTTTTAAGTTTTGGCTTCCCTCAGTTTCAATACTGACTTAATGAAAAATTACTAACTGATGTCTGGCTTGTTGGAATCATCAAATCTAAATTACTATCAGAAATTGTTTTACTGGCACCTTCCCATGGATTTGGGGTTGCAAATTCCAGTATTCCACTATTTAAAAAAGGAGTTTTTCAAAATTATTTCAAAGAAGAGAATGTTTGCATAGAGCACTCTTCTCATTAACTTTACTAATATCATAGGTATGCTGAAATATTCTTTTTTTTAGGGGCATGTTTGGTTTTGCTACTATAAAACGCAGGGCAGCAGCAGGATGAACAACACCCTAGTGACATAGTTGCCTGACTGTAAATGAACCTTGCTATTAAAGATGTTCTCTAAGATTAAAGTATTACCTCTGAAAATATAAGAATATTGTCTACAACTACTCATTTGGCAGTAATATCTTAATATTTTTCTGGTTGTTGCCAAGTTTCCATTGCTCAGACATCTTTTTTATTTATTTATTCATTGATTGATTGTTTGATTGATTGACATTTGATAATTTAGTTTTCAATTCCATTCAATTTTGAGATGATGATCCATCATATACACAAAACTGGGTGATCTCTCAAAACTTGCATCACAGTATCTTTACATTTAAATATATTCCAATTATTCCTTATGACAGTTTTGACTTCACTTCAACCTACACTGTAATGTAAATTAGGACTCATTCAACAGACTCATTAGTATAGTTAATGCCATCCTCTTGTACTTCACTATAATCATTCTGCAAGTCTAAACCCAGCAGGAGTCTATATTTACTGTCCCTATACTGTGATGCAAAACTATTTGTATCATCTATTAGTGTCTTTTGATATCCCTTTCCAAAAACTTCTTAAGTTTTATCGTTTCAAGGGTAGAATTATCTGAAACCATAAGAGACAATCTGATGTACTGCCCCTTTACCAAGCTTATTTTTTGTTTACATGGGTGATTACTTAGTGAAAATATTGCTAAAGGTAGTTTTTCTACATATATTGGATGTAAATCCTCCAGTCACATTTGTAATCAATTTGTCTAAATAGTTTACAAATTGTTTATTATAATCACATGTAAACATCAAAAAAACTCTCTTGTTTCATGTAGGTGCTGTATAAACTCATCTACCAATTCATCGGGTCTGGACCATAAATAAAAATATTGACAAAGTACCTCATGTAAAGCGAAAAAGAAATCTTATTAAATACATGTTTCATTTTCCAACCATACATAACCAAGTTGACAAAGATGGGGGCATGGGCTGTGACCATTGCCATTCCTTTAGTTTACTTGTAAATCAAATCTTTGCATCAAAAAAGATATAGTTACTGTTCAGAATAAGATTCACAAATTCAAAAATTAAATTGATTTCCAGAGTTAAGAAAAAGTTGTAATTTAAAATCACCCCATAAAATAATTTAATTCCACTGTCTTGTGGAATACACACAAATAAATCTAAATGTTGATCATTAAAAATCTAACACTGCTGTCCCAAAAAGTGTTTGCAATTCTTCGCATAAAATCCCAAGAATCCTTTAGCATATGCAAAGTATATTGGAAAACAGGTTGAGTTATCTATCAATAAAGATGGCCAAAAATTATGTTTTTTTAGTCCTGCACTGGCACTATTGGTCTGAAAGGAGGGTTATTAATACTTTTGTGGATCTTGGATATATGAAATATTGCGGGGAAAAACAATCTTGGAATCTTCAAGAAATTATATAAATCATATGTAATCACCCCTTGTTGTAAACAGTCTTCCAACTGTAAATCAATTTTCTTATAAGCAATGTTTACTTTATTTCAAGAAACATGCCTGTAAACATTGAAATCTTGAAGCACATTGAACATAATAGCTGCACAATCCACCCTCTTCTGCTTTCATTATTTGTATTGTTTTGTCATGTTTTACGGTATATAAGGTATCCTTTACACTCTCAGTTAAGTTCAAAAAACAAGGTGTCCAACCACCCTTACATTTACAAATGTCTGTCTCACATACTTTCTCAAAAGCCTGGACAAGGGAATGCATAGCAGGGTAAAATATATCTTTCTTTTTCAACTTTTTATCCTTATTTTTATACCCAGCCTCAGTGGTCTTAAAAGTGATTGCAATGTTTAGCATTTTAGTAAAAAATTTGAATTCAGTAAGTGAATCAGTGATACTGAATCATTTATTAGGAAGAGGGAAAATGGCCCAAATGTACAGCCACTTTACTTTTATTAAAAATATTGTAACCACTGTGTATATTTAAAATACCATCATATTTTATAATAATAGAATGACCTAATATCTCTGTCTTCCCTTCCCACTGTTTCTCTCACTTGTAACTGTTCCGTCCTGTAAACCCTCTTCCCTTGTTTTGCTGTGTTCTGTCAAAGTTTTGTGCAGTCACTACCCCCACTATCTGAGGTTTGTTCTATATTCTCTTCATTGAAGAAGTGGGAGAAACTTGAAAGGGTCATCTAACAAAATGTGACTCATTATTGTTAGCTGTATTATTATCATAGTTTCCATTAGTATTGTTTGAAACTATATAACCCTCATCCTTGGCAGATAACAAGTAACCAAACAATGAAACCACATAATCCTCATCCTTGGAGGATAACAAGTAACCAAACAAACAACAGCTGCATGTAAAAGCAACCAGTAACCAACAAGAATGTGCAAATCAGTCTTCAGTAGAAATGCAGGCAGATGTGGTAGAAACCACAATAAATAAGTTTATTTAGGAAATTAAGCTCTTTCATTCACAATTACTATTAGACTTCTTCAGAACTAAAGAAACAGTGTTGCTTAGATTTTTAAATACCACATATTATGCAGCCAATCAGTTAGGTAAATACTTTAAAGGCATATCACACTAAAATACAAGCACCATAATATAGTCATATTGATATAGGTTTTCCATATATATTGCATGTACATCCCTCAGCCTCATTTGTAATTGTGGTATCTAAATAGTTTAAGCAGTGTTTCTTATAATACCATGTAAATTTGAAATACTTTTGTTTCATGTAGGAACTTATAAAATCATCTACCAATTCATGGGGATCACATTAAGATCACATTAAGGTACTTCAGGTAAAGCTTACATTATAGAAAACATCTCATTGTTAAATACAGGTTTCATTTCCCAAACATACATAGCCAGGTTGACAAAACTGGGAGCACAGGGTGCACCTATTGCCATGCATTAATTTACTTGTAAATCTCTCCATCAAAAAATATAGTTGCTGCCCAGAATAAGATTTGTAGATATAAAAATTAAGCTGCTTTCAACAGTTGACAAAAAGTTGTAACTTGAAAAATCACCTCGTAAAATAATTCAGTTCCAATGTCCTGTGGAATGCATGTAAATAAATCTTCAATACTGATCATTAAAAATCCAACATTGTTGCCCCAATTTATGTTTTTAATTTTCCTCCCAAAATCTCAGTAATACATTAACATATGTAAAGTATGTTGGAAAACAGATTTTAGTGATCTATCAGTAAAGATGGCCAGACAAGTATGTTTGCGAGGGATCGGTACTGATCCCCGAAGGAACTTTTCACCGAAGCACAAATAGCCGTCATACTTCCGCGAAAGTGCTTTTTACCGAAAAAGCACTTTCGCGGAAATATGCCTGCAGCTAGAGGGATTCGTGGGGGAATGACTGTTGTGGAGATCGTACTAAGGTGCGTATAAGGGAATATTCCCTTTTCCTCACTGTAGTGCGATCTCGGAGTGAGAATATTAACGTAGGGAGGTGTGGGGGGCATAGCCCCCCACATGGGGGTTGCAGGGGGGGCTTGCCTCCTGCATAAAAGTAGATTTTTTTTTTGTTTTTTTTTTAATGCACTTTAATGAAAGTGCATTATCGGTGAAAGTGCTTTCATTATTGATTGTGGATTCGGACTACTGAACTTTTGTTCAATAGTCCTAGATCCGTTTGTGAGCCTTGTGCTGCCAATTTTGTTCTAAAAGAAGGTTTCATAATATTTTTGTGGATCCTGGTTATACCAAATACTGTGGGGATCGCTGGACTTGGATTTTTGACTTCTCATTTGTTTGAAATTTGTTTATTAAACAGTTGAGAACAAAATTCGGTAAAGTTCCATTTTAAAATTAGGAAGGATAATTAATGTATGAAGTGCATTAATTAATTTGTAAACTGATTGGTATAAAAGCAGCTGTTGGCTATAACATTATTCAACTAGACAGAGTAAGCAAAAGGGGTGGTGGTGTAGCTGTACTGTTTAAGGACAACCTTAAAGTTGAACAACTCCAATGCCACCCCCCCCCAACCTTCCCACCACTGAGATTCTAACCACACATCTTGAAATAAACTCAAACAAATCAATAATAATCATAGCTTCCTACATTCCTCCCGACAACAACCTACCCATTATTGAAAATCTCCTTTCATGGGCTTCCCTCAACTTCAGCCAAGAAACTATAATTCTGGGTGATTTCAACCTTGATTAGCAAACATGTGCATCAAATAACCCATCTAATTTCCTCAATCTATACAACCTCACACTGATCATTAACTGCCCAACTCACGTAGACAAGCACTCCAAGAAACAGTCTACATTAGACTGGATACTAACCAACAAACCCAACCTTAGTTATATAGCAGGCTGCCTTCCCAACTCACTCAGTGACCATCCCCCTACCTTTCTATACAGAAAATGTGTACACACGCAAGGTAACATCTCCTACAAATACATCCGTTGCAAAAAAAAAAAAACATTTCTCCTCCTCAATTTTTAACCTGACTCTCCAACAACATGACTGGACCCCACTTAGATACCTTCAGCTAGACCTTGCAGTACAGTTCTTCAACAGCACCTTCCTTGACATTCACAACGATCTAGCCCCTATTAGAAAAGCATGGGTAAAATCTAAGCCTCTGCCCTGGTTAACCAAAGAAATCAAACTTTTACTTAAACAAAAAGACAAAGCCTGGGCAGAGTACCATACTACCAAAAACATATCTAACCTAACTATTTATAAACAATTAATGAATCAAGCTAAAAAATAAATCTAAGTAGACAAGCAAGTATACTTCCAAACCTGCCAACACCAACACCAAAAACAACCCTTGTAAATTCTGGAATAACATAAACCACCTCAAGTCCACGCCACTCCCTACCCCTACCCCAGTAACCACTAACAAATCAGATACCATTGCAACCCAAATTAACTCCCACTTCATAAATTCCATAACCTTCCTACTAGGCAACCAACCTAACACTCCTCTTACTCATCCTACCTCTACTCCTGATAATCCTAACCCCTTTTGCTTTTCTCCCATTCAAACTAGCTACATAAGATCTCTCCTAGCTAAACTTAAACCCTGCTGTCTGGCTGCCGATCAGCTCCCAAATGAATTTCAAACAGCAACTGGTCAACCACCTTGCAAATAATTGGCAATGCTCCTGTATTGCCCCTGGCTAAATCCAATAATGCTCTTCCCACCCCTTTACCACTGTTACAGCTTCTCAAAGTTTCCATCCATCCAAACATTCTCTCTTTTATCCCTCCTTTCTAATCTGTGTTTTTGGCTTCCCTCTCAAGTTACTATTTACACAACTCCAATCTGCAAGAATCTCAAACTTTCTGTACTAGCAATAATATCTTGTGTAGCATGTATTTTGTATATACTATATTTTGTACCAGCCATTACTTACGTTTTGTACTATGTTGAGTGTTTTTTAATTTTATATCAGTACTGTTAACTGAAACTGCAGGGGTGGTGCTGTGGTACCGTTATCGCCTCACAGTAAGACGTCCTGTTCGATTCTCAGCTAGAGCGTCTTCTGTGTGGAGACATGTGTGAATGGGCATACCTTCGTTGAAGGTTGTGCGTCAGGGCCGGCAACTCGGTAAGTAAAAATCTACTGCCAATCATTAGCGGACCGGAGTTCTGCTGTGGTGACCCACCCCCAGCCGAAAGACACAACAACAACGTCAGTACTGTTAATTGAATTACTTCTGTTTTATACTCTAAAGAATATTGTACTACTTTCTGGAGCTTTTCTCCCTGGGCCTCCACTGAAAAAGGGCTCTCAGTCCAGTCGGACTTTCCCGGTTAACAAATGTAATAAATAAATAAATAAAATAAATAACTATTTCACCCCTTGAAGGGACAAGCCAAATTGTGAGGGTAAAAACCTATGTAATAAATGATTAGCTTAAAACATTCACTTCCATATTTTTTTTTTATTGACTTAGATGATATAAGTGATTCTTAATTCTTGAGTCTAAAGACTGAATGTCACAAATTGTATGAACATGCGTTTAATGTTGGGGAAATAATGTAACTTCATAAGGTGAGCAGTTTCCAAAAAGTGACTTCAGTTTTGTTTTGTAAAGATCTGTTCCTTCTGGTGTCATATGAACTTTGCAGGGAATATAGCCACATCATTTACAAATCAGTGTCAAATACAAACTTGCCTTAATATGTCAGACAAGACAACAGGAGACCTTTTATTGGGATTTTGTTATAAGAAACACATTTTTCTAAAGATTCATCTTTTTATCGGAAGGAGCAAAATAAAAGGTCTCTTAATTCAGTGAAGAAGTAGGAACAGTAAGTTTTGCAGTTCATGTTTTTGAGGAAAGAGTCCTAGTAAATTCAGCTTCAGTATTAGCAAGAAAACAAACTCTATACATTCACCTTTCTACAGAAGCAAGGTGAACAAGGTAGTTGTTTCAGTTCTGCCTGTGTCTTCAGCACTACAAACCAAACATATACAAATAGCACAGACACAGAGTCTCACTCTTTATATCAAAGCTTAAGCAAATCCAGGAGGTTGCAATACTTTCCCCATGGCATTACATAACTTCAACAAATCTTCAACAGGTTCTTTTTTCACAGTAAAATAATAGGGACTGCTACCCTAATAGTCTCTCTCACATAATATTTAGTGTCTTAAGTTGATCAGGTGTGGGAAGCCAATGTCCAGAGATGGCGACCGAATCTGTTTAAGAGTCAGTCAGTAGTTGCCTAATCAGAAGTGATATGGTGAAACAGATCAATTACAAGCAAGGAATCCCAGCCAGGTCAGAAACAAGAAGTAGCAGAAGGAAATCCAGCCTTTGTCCCCAAACTTTAAGTGCCATCATATCTAGTAATGAGAGCACACACCAGCACAGTAACATATTTGGTTGTCCAGAACTAAAACGTGTGTTTAATGAAAACAGAGAAACAACTTTTTGTATAAACCTGAAGAAGGGGGTATAGTCTGATGGGAAGAGTTTTGTGCTTTTATGTCACTCAATGTTAACTGCCTCCTCTTTTTTAACTTCCTCTGTATCCTTACTGCCTTTGGCAGCCTGTTCTCCTGTGACAAAATCTACCTTCACATTCGTACCTTAGTATGTTTACATTTTAGTATAACAACTTTGTTTTCTTTGGCCCTCAATTTTATTTCAACTTCTTCCTTCCTTCCTTTCATTAGTCCTATAAGTATTTAGCCCTTTTCTGTGGTGCAGCATTTCCATCTAGGATCGATAGAAGCTATTTATGCTGACCTCACTTTTAGACTGCACAGACAGTGGCTGGCTAGTTCCCACATCATTCTTATTGAAAGCCTTCTTCTTTCCACACTCACTGCCTGGAACATTTAACTTTCTGATTGGCTCATGGTTCTTACACTGATTGTTCCGATTGCTACTGCATTTTGTTTTTGTTGTGAAAGGCCCTATTTTTTATTTATTTTTATTCACTTAGGAATCTTTACTGTTTTAGTAAAGGGGTATTTACCTTCTGCCATATAACTTTAACTACAGCATGATTCCTTTGGCGGCTTACTTTTTATACCTCACATCTCATGCAGCAGCATTTTTAGCTCTCGAGTCCCATCTCAGATCAGATACAACCATCTTACCACTACACACATCTTGGTAGGCTTGGCAGTGTAATGCATACACCCTCACCTCTTTTTCTGTTTTCCTCTTGGCATAGTGGATTCCCTCTTCATACTCTTGTTTTATTTACATTCTTAGTATTTAGTATTGACTTATGATGTTCTTCTACCTACAGCTTGTAAATGTACCATGTTCTTCAATACCAAAACTAATTACCATGTTGTAATACTAAAACTCCCAATGCCCACCTGCTCTGGTACCTTGCCTCCTTCACTTTTTCTTTTATTTCAGCATGCTTTTTTTTTAGTTTCTCCATAGCTCCTGCAACATTTTTTATAGTAAGTTCCCCTACCACTCAGGCTCACTCCCAGATACTATTTAATTTCCATCAGCAAGTGTGAACAGGCTAGTTATATTCACCTTTCCAAACCTCACTTCCTATCAGACCACAACACTGTTGTAATTTTATATGGAAATTATTATTTTGTTTTACACTTATTTTGGTCCTGTTCTACCAAAGCATGTTACTGTTCTGATATATGAACTCATACCAGACATACTACTGCTTGGGAACACATGCATAGGCTTTTGCTTTTACTTCACATGTTTGATTCGGCTAGTAATTCAGTGCTTCTGAATATTCATTTTACCAAATGACCTGTTCTGCCTGGACTACTCTAGATTGGCTCTTTAATGGGTCTTGCCTTTCCCAGTGAGTAATGGCTCCCCTCATCTTAATGTCTGAGGACACTGATCTTCGTGTTTTATGACTTATGAAGCTTCTTTAGAGAGATTACATATCTTCTTGTTTAGATAATTTTATTTAATAGATGATTAATATGTTTTCAATTTGTTATAAAAATTATAGGTGTACATAATTTTGAACCTGTCTGAAGTACATTTTTAATGAAAGTGCTCACTGTACATTCTTTCTAAATTTTGCAAAACACACACAGACACAGACATAGATGCACACGCGCGCACACACACACACACACACACACACACACACACACACACACATAGATATATTATACATATGCATACATACATATAACTGACATGTTAAACACAAAGTCAGATATGGTATATGTAAGTAATTTTTAATGTTTGTTTGACTTGCTGGGTACTCAGTGACTTGATTTACTGAATTCCACCCTAAAAATTAGGGCATATGATAATGGAAATAATTTATCTCATATGTCTGTTTATACATCAAACATGAAGTATTTGCTTAAAGTTTGAACCATCTATTAGCCATGGTTAGTGCTAAAATAATCTGGTTGCTTTAGTCTTCACTATTTGACATGCTGATTTAGAAGGATAACTTACTGCAAGTATGAAACTGCCTTTATGTAGGATGTTTTGTGTGGTGGGTGGCTGTCTGGTGCTCAGAAGCATACATTTATTTCAGAACATCAAATATTTCATTATGATTGGATACTTTCTGACTTCTGTTCTAACAGAAGCCAGGAAACCAGTTTTTGCCAGAATAAACCACACACCCACTCATATAGTTCCCCTCCCCTAGACTACAGCTCCCTTTTGTGGCCATATCTGACAAACAGGAATTTCCTGGTGAGCAGCTAAAGCATATTATTGAAGAAGCATGTAAAAAGCACACAGTTCTCTGCAACAGATAACAACAAAAATCAAACTGCTAAGACCTATGAAAGTTGTCTTATAGAAGTAGAAAATCTGTTACAATAGTAGAGTATCTATAAAAAAGTATGAATGCAATTAACTGAAAAATAAACTTTAAATGGGATAGAAGGAAAAAAATTAAAAAGCAGTTAATAGATAGTATTTAGAGATAATTATGTTTGTATAATACAAAGTCTGTGATATAGTTGTTTATCAGGATATGTTCTAGAAAACTGCAGTGCTCTTTGATTTGCAGGTACCACTGTGGAACTAGACAGAGGAAATTGTCTCTGTTTTTCAAGAATGACAAGGTCCACCAGTCCCACTTCACAGGCTGCCTACAAACATGCATGACTGAGAACCACTGAGTTCCGGAAAGGTAAAGGTGATAGAATAGGGCCACACCCTTCCTTCAGTATCTCGATACACTTCCTCTGCTTTCCTGGTACCACTGATTATTCAATAGAGGCAATAAAAGTGGAAAGCAAGATGACTGATGGTGTGTTAAACACTAAAACTTCCATGAAGGCCCACAAGACAAGAAAACAACTACAGTACAATAGAATCCATTCTTGGGAGGGTGAATCTAGAGAAAATATATAAACATGGGCATAGTTCTTGCCTTGTGTCATAGCTTGGGGAAATAGTTGGTGAATCCTTATGATCATATAGTAGGCATTTGCAATAGGAAGTAGACAGCTCCTTCTCTCAAGGTCTGTTCATAGGCATTAACGAGACATTTGAGCAGATACTGCAGAGCAGGGTAATGAATAAATTTGTACAATTTGAGATGGAACTTTTGGGTAATGCTGAGGGCTAAAGCAGTTGCTAAACAAATAGAAAAAGTGAGTCATAGCAAATGGTGTCAGATACAATCTACTAACAAATGGTACATTATTTTCATTGTCTTTGTAAGTGACACTGCAGACATACAGTTCTGTTCATCAGGGCTGATAAGAAGGCTAAAACAGGATGAAGAGAGATTTAGCAAGATTACAGGAAAGCTTTAAAGCATAGCAGCTTAAATCAGCAGCCAGAGAGTTTTTCAGTGAATAAATGTGTCTTCAGGAAATGATGCCACTGTCATGGAGAATGCAAACTTTCCCAGAACCGCAAAAGCATTAGAGTCAACTATATTGAGGCGATACTGCATAGGTTACAGCACCCTACATAAGTTGTGGAGAGCTCCCCAATGAAGAAATGACTTTTTCATGTTATGATTATCCCCATCTGTTAAACTTGTATCTTTTTTTTTTTTTGCATTTGAGAAACTGCTTAAACAAATCACAGAATCCAGAAGTGAAGTACATATTTGGAGAGAAAGTAACTGCAAAAGCAAATGAGGAAAGGGACAAAGGATAGTTGTATTAAATGACATAAAAATAAACTAGCGGGATGATAATGCATCACAGAAGATTGTTGGAAGAGTGGGATGTAAAAGGAGAAGCATTTCTGGTAGAAAAGAAAGGAGTTATTCTATCTCTAGCTGGACAGTAGGTGAGCCCACACAGCAGCACTGTGTGCAGTTCTAGAGACCTGAAGTTCAAACTGCAGTTTAGGTGTTGGTACACCAAAAAGAAGATAGTGGGAGTGAGTGCCTGATGCTGGCATACTCATCCTGGGAGAATGTCACGTGGCTTCTGGTTCTCCAGTCATCACTATGTAATCAGGGGTATGCCTGGCACCAAAAATGGCCTAAACTGATAATGTAGGCCTGTGGATCTCAAACCAGTAACAGTTATTCTCATTAGCATGAATATAGATGCATATCCAGGCATGGGGAAGGAGTGTTATGTCCTTTGGCAATGCAGGTATTCATGTCCACAAAGAGAAAGAGTTAGAGCCATACTTAGACACATCTTCACTGCTGAAATGCCAGTGAAGGCAAAACATATCTCCACCTCTCTCATCTTTACACCGGGGACTCCTCAGTGGTGGGAAATAGGCTCAAGACCAATGGGGTGTATTGATGGTCATGGAGGCAAAAATAATCTAGAAAAATAAGTAGAAAGTGACTGTGACAAAAAGTTTTAAGTAACTAAAGAATATCAACAGACTGCAAGTGTATACAGTCTTTTCATACACAATGTATGAAAAGAGGAAGATATGATTTGAATACACAAGGTGGATGGCTCAAAAAAGACACGAGGATGTATTAGTTCAAAGTGAGAATTGTGCATGGTTGAGACAGCTTTCCTGTGGAAATAATGCAGTTAATAACATTAGGAATTCAAGAATGCATGAGATAATTATAAGGCAAATCTTTTGAGATGCAGTTAAAAAAATACAAATGGGCAGACTTGGTGGCTCAAAGTGACTTTATCTGCAATCAAAATGCATATTGCTAATATTGTTATGTTTTTTGCCTGCACTTTTTTATTTATATTCCGACAAGAGATCCATCCCCCTCCAGTATGGGACATACAATTTTAACACTAAAGAGCAAACTACAGGAAGTTGCAAGTCATGTGGTATACTTCTTGTTTTGAACCTTAGCAGGTCTGAATGTAAACCTCAAAGAGTTTGGCTACCACATGCAGATTGTGTCTGTGTCTTATTTACATACCTGCCAGAAGTGATGTCATATTCATAAGTGAGATTATTTGCCAACACAGACAAAATATGGCTGCAAAACTGAAGGATTATATTTGCTTGCAATAATTTCTTTATTGAAACAAACAGAAATGAATTCACAGTGGAGAATTTCACTCAGGTGCAAATCCCTGGAATTCCTGCCCTGGAAAGAAACTTGGAAGGAAACTGGAAGTTTTGGGTCCAGAAATTTGATTTATTCCTCATTATGAATGCACTAGTTGAGAATTCTCAAAAAGGTACGGTGTAACATTTTTACATATTGGTTAGTTAAAAAAGACATTATACCAATATTTGTCATGTTTGCTTTCCTTGATGAAGAAAATATAAAATATCAACACTTAAAGAACAGCACAGGCTTGAGCTGAGAATGAATTTTCAGTTTATCAGATGTTTTTGTTCTTTACAAGGGAACAATGATGCACAGAGGCTCATGTTGTTGAAATGGAAAAAAGTGTCTGTGAATGTGCTGCCTTGCACAACTCATTAAGAAGAGAAAGAATCATTTGTGGCATAACAGATAATGAAATGTGAAAAGGTTTCTAATTGTCAAGGTTTTCATCATTCACTGTAAAAGTGCATATAAGCAATTATTTTCCTTTGTTTAAAACAGAAAACACTGATATGATTGTTTCCTCTCTACAAATGTATCTGCAATCTTTTCATGAAAAAAACATTCTTATCCCTTACTTGGGACGGTATCTTTCTACTTTGTAGTTACAGTTTTGTAGACTATGTTTTTAGTATTACTCCAATAACACATACCTTTCTGGTTATGGAATTTTGACTGTGTTCTGCAGTAATAGGTATATTATGTATTTCAACATTGTATACATCTGTATTCTATTACCATACTGCAGTACATTTGGAATAATCTTGGAAATTATTAGTCTGATTGAAATAATGTCTTGTTTTGAGATGCATCAGTGTGAATAGTACTAATGGATCTATCTTTTAGAACTTTATCAAATTTGCACCAAATTCATAGTTCACTGTACAGTGTTTTAACTCACCAACATACAGCATCTCAGTTTCACTGGCTTCTTTATTACAATGAATAAAATCATATCTTTAAACTGTCATCAACAGTTTGCGTTCATACTACCCAGTTAACATTTCACACATTTTCTTGTACATTTGATTTTAGAGGTTGAATCAAATTTTGATGTAGCCTGTACATGGAAGCATCATAAAACTGACAGTGTCATTTATAATGAATAATGTTCACTTCTCTCAATATATGCTGACCGCTACTCCATAATTAGCTTAGGGTCATCAGTTTTTTCCCTAGTAAGTCATCATTACTTCAGCATGAATATCTTAATAGAATATTCTAGAAGACCGTGTATAATCTTTACACAACCTTTTATTACATAAGTGCTGTGGTCATGCTCAGTGATACTTAACATTGCATTAACTGCCACATAGTGTAACAGCAAAACACAATAAACCACTAAGGAGATACACTAAGCAGACATAATTTAGAATTAAGGGATCTCTAAACTCAGTAGATTATTCACAGTTCAAGATAACATCCCGTGCAATCTTTGCAATGCAGCAGTCCCAAGGCATATACAGTACAGATGTATTCAATGCCCCTCTCCTTCAGCAGTTACCACCTTCCTCATAATGCCCTTTGCTTTTCTGTGGAACATTTAATTCCATTTATTTGACTGTTTTACTAGCACACTGACTAAAAAAAGAAATGGAAAAACATTGTATGTCTTTTAAGCCCAGTGCCTCCCAGGATAATTTGTACAGCACATCTGCATTCTGCTCCGCCCTCACTTTGAGTATGTCCTCTGTTGTGTGATGGATGGCAACATAGTTCTAAAAGTTGTTAAGGGAGACACAGCTCTTTCATAATTACCTCAGATGACTTAATACTGTCACGTGCATTTGTCTTTAATAGTGCCTACATACGAAATATGCCTTATGTATTCAACTGTTCACTAAGGTTATATAGATAATACTCAAGTGCCAATGAGGGGACTGTGCATCTAAGATTTCAGCCTCTAACTGTGCCCATTTAATGAAAGAGTGCACTCTTCTATGGGATGTTGTATTATTTGAGGACTTAGGATCCCTCCCAACCAATTTCTTTCCGTACAATAACCACTTTGTTTGGGTCAAACCTGCATAATTTATCTTGCCACAAATAGCTCAGTAGGACTGCACATTTCTTCTTTTCTAGGAGCAAGAAAGTACAGTTGTTTAAGTAAACTTGCCATAAGAGTTGAATTTCTGATAGATCACTGTTGCTGTAGCTTAAGCTATATGACTTATATCCTTGCCTAGGATATGATCACTGACCAGCTTTTAAAGCTTCAGGACATATTTTATGTGCCTAAACTGTCACAGGTTCAAACAAAGCCATATAACAAGTAGTTTGGGTATTTAAAGCTTACTTAATATGGCAGCTACAGTTATTTAAAAGATATTACAGTGTTAACTAATGTGGCTCATGATGACTCGTCCTAATGGTTGCTACCTGCATAAGATCTAACAAACATGATGTATCTATCTATCACAATTCACACCTGAAAGACTGCTAAAGTGAGACAGAATATCTTTTATCTACTTGACAAAAATTTTGGTTGGGAAACTGTCCTTAGAATTATGAAGTGAAGCTCAACGACAGTTACCCACATATGGCCTGTTTTGTTTTGCTGTCAGAAGAACATTTATCAGCATCACGTAAGGGATTAAGGAAGTCTTTACAATGCAAGTGATGCTCTAATAGTCTGATACAATGACTTCCTTAACTGTGAGAAGTTTTATGTAGCCCATCAGCCAATCCACTCTCACCTGGTGCACTTCTGCCCTACAAATGAATGGGTTCCTGATTTGGTTTCTTCTACTGAGATGCCACTCTAGAGCCACTTCTGCAATGTGTGCTCACCTTAACTTGGAACATACAAAGGATCCCTTGAAAATCTTGACAAGCCTGTAAGACTTTCTTGCTCGCTCATGTTGTATGCATATTTTCTTCCATGACCGGAAAAAAAATCAGGCTATGTTCCATCTTTTTCCTTGGTTTACTTATTGACTGGCAACCGGCCGATGTTCTTAGCTGCTTATCAAGCAAAAGGCACCTTCAGCAACTCTCATTCTTCCTAGCAACTTTCTTTTTATTCATTTCTATCCTGAGATTCAGTGCATTCCTATACACTTTTGAGATGGCTGAAAATTTACCTCATTTGCTATAGTGGTTCATGAACAATGATCCCACTTCATTGTCTTTAAAGACTTCTTCATCTGTTACATGGTGTTAATTTCCTTAGCTGGGAAGATATAGAGAATTATGATTGGGTCACTGATCGTAACCCACTTATTATGTGTTCAAGACATCAATGTCAAGAAATTTACCTTGAGATATTCTATCAACTCTCTTAAGTTTTTGAAAGTCCCCCTACACCTACTGATGAGGAAAGCAAGCCTCCTCAACACCCCTCAAATGTATATATACTGAATCCACAGTCACAGCAACTTAAAGAAATGGGAAAGGACATCACTGCTGACAGTGATTTCTTATAGAGGAGCTCTGATCCTTGGTGGGTTGAACTTCAGTCAAATAAAGCTCAAGATTTCAATTCATCCACCTGTAGGTTCCCCACAAATACATTCCTTTAACTTGCAATTAGAGTTCCCACATAGTACATGGGGCATACCATGCATACTTCAAGGCAAGCATACTGAAATAACAGTTTCTATGAGTGATGGGATGCACGAGTATTCTATTTATATAAGTTTGCAGAAAGAACACTTAGTGCATGGAGCAGTCCCTTTTCTTTGACTGTATCTCAGATTTATAAAATTATTCCGTTATTTATAACAAAGTCTTTGCTTTAAATTCTGTGATCTTTCATGACTAAAATATGGTCGCCTTTTTATATTTTTTACACATCTGAATTATTCAAGATATGCCAGTATTTTTTTTAATAATCCCTCAGATCATTGAGGTATGCCTATTATATGTCAAAGATACTCTAACCAGTTGTCTATTAACAGTTTCAAGACTTTACATTGAAAACAAACTGGCTGTTTTTAACTGAATGATCAGACATAACAGATGCTTTAGTTGGAATGACTTTTCTTTGT
Source organism: Protopterus annectens (assembly GCF_019279795.1). NCBI lineage: Eukaryota > Metazoa > Chordata > Ceratodontiformes > Protopteridae > Protopterus > Protopterus annectens. The sequence goes on from NC_056728.1 coordinate 1,429,795,520, forward strand.
ATCCTCTCACCCTTAAATCCTTTATTAAATCAGTTTGCTTTCCCAACATATCACTAGTATTTGATCTGGATAAACATAACATTTGTCCTTTAGTAATATTTAGGTTCATAGGTTCATAGGTAGGTACTAGGCTATTGGCCCTGGGGCCTATATAGGCCTAGTCAAAAAAGTTCCCTGGCTTTCGCCACCCAAGAAAGCTATTTTCCTGTGGTCTTGCAGTGCCACAGAAGTGATCCCTGGGGTGAATTTCCTATTTCCCATCCAACTGTCGAGATTTTTCTTAAAGAGGGCTAATGAGGAGCTTTATAGGTAAATTATTACTAGGCTAACTGCCCTTGTGGGCCATTTTAAGCTTAGCCAATTACCCCATGGGAGAATCAAACCCTGTACCAGGTGTCTGTAAGACAGACACCTTAACCATTATGCTAGCCTTTTGATATAACAATATGAAAACATAAAACGGGATGCACACTTGTTCTATGTAAATATGTATCTTTTCTTGTAGTCTTTCAATGATTCAATATTGGCTCTATTATCCATCCTCTTTCTGACACAACTGGTCATATGGTTAGATGTGACAGGATGTAAAAGTGATTCAAAATATCAGTTTTGAAGCAGCCATTTAAATGCATGATGTATATAACAAGTGAATCACAGTTTTCTCATCTGTTATCCTAGCTGATACCTACTTTGATAGGCATGCTCTTGTCTGGTTGCACAACAGCTGTCTACAGCTATTCCCTATGTGAAACAGGTATTAATAAATAGACAGTTCATTGCAGAGCCGGAACCATATACTAACAGTCTAGTTGTTGGTGTGGAGTTTTAAGGCTATAAGTTGTTAATGAGCTGCTTTGTGTGGTGCAGGGTTTGACTCCATCAGTCTTCATTTGCCTTTTATGTGACCTTGGGCAAGTTAAGTTCATTAATGGTATGCTGGACTACATGCGTAGGAACAACCTATGTAATCCAGTGTTTTTAAAAACCTTTATTGTATTATCACTTGTGACATACACAAACTTACATTTATATAAAAGTAATCAAAACATATTAACAAGTTCACATTTACAAACATTATACATCACATAACCTCATTCCTCCTCTAAAACGTTTTTATGCACACAATTTCCATTCTATGTAATTTTCTCCTACCCTTTTCTAAAAATCCCACCTCCTGTTATTTTATCTCTGCTACAATATTCACTACTTCAGGTAAAATTTGTTTAGATTTTGATTGATTTCCAGTTTCTAGTAATTCCTTTTTTGACAGCCACCAGAATTAAACTTAACAAGGCTTTACTATGTCTAGGCAATTCCGATCCTGCTCAAAAAGGATACTCTGTATGGAATTTATAGCCTGCTAACTCATTACACTCTGAAGTCATATGTTCCCAGATGTCTCTTTCTTCTCCATCATATTTCCTACATTTCCATCTACACGAGGAAAAATTATTTGGAGTCTACTTAGGAGTACAACGTATCCACGCAAACACTTCCAGGCAAAAATCCTAAATCTTCTACACATTGATGCATATTTGGGAGGGATACATATGTCCTCCCATTGTTTCTTTGTGAATTACATATCTAATCTCTCTTCCCAATCTTTCTAATCTCTTCTGATTGATTCCCATAGCTATTATACAATATTTGATATGCCCTGTGAAGGCTGCCAGCATAGCCAGACAGGATTTTATACATAATTCTGTCATTTGTAAATATGAATGTTGAATTACAGGCTTGTTTTCTTAAATGAAAGAATATGCTGTGAAATGTTGAACTCTAAACAATGTAGCAGCATTGCCCTCTGCTGTAAAGAAAGCTAAGTTAAGCATTTCTTGTCTGTCCTTTGAAATTGAAATTATTTCATGACTGTCTTTGATGTTTACAATTCAGCTCCAGCCGGGCTAGATGAAGGCTTCCTGCCTATTATTTTAAGGCTAAAGTTAATGATCAGAATTTACATGTGGAATGTCTTTTATTGCTCTGGTTTCTGCTTAGGTGTAAAAGAATGTAAATGCAGATTCTGTCAGCCTGGGAACACCAGAAAAGTGTAAAAAAAGATGTAATGGGAATCAGGACTGCAATAGCAATTTAAACAGAGAGAACCAGAAGGCATTAAGCATTTTTGTCTTGATCATCCAACTCACAGCACTGTCTTGCTCATATGTAAGTTATCTTAGACTTGTGTTTTTTTAGAAATAGCTAGGAACTAGAAATATTAGACTAAGTGTTTTTTGTGTTGTCAGAACTGTACTACTGAATTATTTTAAGTTTTTCTGGGTGAACTCTGAACTCTTGACTAGCACTGTGTAGTAGAAAGTATTGTCTTGTGTTTTGATTATTTATTATTAAATATTTTAAAACCTTTTAACTGTGACAGGTTTGTGTAGAGATAAGTTAAGCTCTAAGAGTGCACTGCATGTATATAAGGATCCTGTACCAAGTCATTTTAATAAGCCTTGACTGTTTAGTCACAACTACCAATTGGATAATAATATTTCACAGTAATAATTGGACACCCTTTTAAGGGCCTTTGAGTAGCTAATAAGTATTAATGGGTGGTGGCAAGTGGAACTACCATACAGTCTGGGAGAAGGGGCACAGCTGAATAAACTGTGCCAGCCTTCCCCAGGAGTGTCTGTGTGGTTGTATAAACCCTTCTTAAAGTACATGTGTGTGTGTGTGTGTTAGCTACTTGGGCAGGGACACGAAGCACTGGTTGGACAGAGAGGGTGCTAGAGGATTTAACTTGCCCAGTAAGCTGAGATCTGGGCCCTATAGCTGTGCCAGTGGGGAGTCTTATTGGGGACCTGGAGAGCAAGGGAGTGACCAGCCCCAGACTGAATGCGATCTCTGTGTGCTCTTAAGGGAAATTGCACTTTACTGTGTGTATTTGTTATCATTTCCTCATATATGAGGTGTTAGTGGTGAGGATTGAGGTTGCTTGATTGCTGGGCCAGGGCAAGGGTGTCACATGCCCTACTAAGTATCTCTTTTTTAACAACAGCTTTGGTTCTAGATTCAATTAAAAACTCAATCAGTGCAGGTCTTTCTTTTAGGATTTCCCCAGCCCTTTCTCTTTTGCTATATTCTGATGTCAATCCCTGACAGAGAAGACAATTACTGGCCTGCAATCCAAATGTCTTCTAGCCCTCTCCCAATCCTACTACCTTTCCTTCTCTAACTATTTGTTCCCAATATCTTTACCTTAGATCCTTTGCCAGCTTCCTCCAGTAAATTTGAGCCCCCTCTTGTCTACTCTATGTACCCCTAATTGCAGTCACCCCTATTGGAAGAATCTCCTTTCTCCATTCTTGTGTTGGCTTAGTTCTTAGTATACTTTCTGCCACTTTATGAATATAATATTTTTTTAATTTCTCCAAATCATTTGGGTTTCTAATACCATGATGGGAATGTACCCCATTCCTAAGTCAAAATACGATTAAGGTTCATGAAATTAGTATTGTTTCACTCTTTGATGTCAGCCAAAAGTGCTCTTCGCAGCACATGCAATGTGCCCAATAATGACTCCTTCTGTAGTTTGTATGGGGTTACATGTATTGGTAATATATCTAAATATGATTGTAGATTCTTTTTTATAACACCCATTGCTCCTACTACTCTTGGAACTATCTGGGTATCTTTCTTCCACATTGCTCTTATTTCTGCCTGCAAATCCTGATATTTTATGACTTTGTGTCTCTCTATATGCAGGACACTGTAGTCACTAGGTGTGGCAACTTCAATGATCAATGCTACTTTTGTTTTCTTTTCCTGTACCACTATATCCAGTTTTCTAGCATTTATCTTTTGAACTGTTGGTGATGGGTGATCCCATGTGATGTAGACTTCATCATTTTCTATGATAATTTGTGGCACGTTTCCAGTGTGTTTCCAGCCACTTCAGTACCATAATTTTGCACAATCCCCAGTGCAACAGTCTCACCACATTATTATGCCTTTCAGTATACAGTCCTTCTGCCATTGTATGTCGCAAGCAGCAACGAGGTGTGCGACTGTTTCCAATTCTGTTTTGCAAAACCTACATTTGTCTGTTTCTCCCACATGTTCAATGGAGTTTGTAAACCAATGCGTATGTAACCCATAATCTTTTGCTGCCAATATTAACCTTTCATCTCTTGGTTTGAATTCACCTATCCTTAACCACTCTTGTATTCGTTACTGATCAACATGAGGTTCTTCCAGAAATTTTCTATACTTGCAACTATATTTATGCATTTTCCACACTTCTTGCCTTCTCATCTAGTCCTTCACCTTATATTTTCTTTTGTTTTTTGGCACATTCAGTTGCTACCTGGTTTTTATCCACTTGTGGTTTGATTCCCATTCCTGCTTGACACCATAATGCTTCTGCTAGATTAAGCAGGGAAGTCATCTTAGATTTATTCTCCTCATGTTTCAAAACTTTCACTACATTTGGGTCTTGTGAGGTCAGCAGATATGTGTGGAGTCCCACAATTGCAGATCTGTACATGTAATCAATTTCAAGGAGGCCCATCCCTAATTCAGAACGGGGAATGTAATCTTGGTATACACTGATTTTTATAAATCATTTGGTGAGCATGAAGCATCCTTCTTATTTTCCTATCTAATCTATTCAGCACATTTTGAGGCCATTCAGTCACTCCAAAACTGTAAGTTAGGACAAGAAGATCAAACTAGTTTATAGCTTGGATTTTGTTCCTAGATGTCAATGCTGCTTTCAGGGTTAATTTTAGTCTCCTAAAGTACTCCTTGCTAAGTTTTATTCACATTTGTTCATGTTTTATTGTTGATCCTTCATCAATTCCCAAATATTTATACACTCCCTCTTGTTCAAGTTCTTTTAATATCACATTCTTTTCCCAAACTTAAGTTTTCTTGCTGCTGCAGTTTTCCTGCTTTAAATGTTGCTTTTGCACATTTATCAAGACCAAATGACATTTGTATATCATCTGAAAAAGTTTTGACAACTTGCAGTTGTGCTTTCAGTTCTTCATCTGATGAGCTATACAGTTTTAAATCCTCAACAAAGAGAAGATGAGAAGTCTTTACACTTTGCTGTTTAATATAATCTAAATTATGGACATAGCCTAAGCTGTTAAGTAGACAGCTTAATGGGTTAAGGGCAAGGCAGAATAGCAGTGGTAACAGAGTCACCCTGGAATATCCCCCTTTGAATTTTTATCCCTGGAATAATAATTTGTCCTTTATCATGGCTTAATTGCAAAGTGGTCTGCCACTGTTTCATGGTCACTGTAATGTAGTCGATCAGTGTAGGGTGTATCTTATACATTTTTAAGCACTCTTTTATCCATGAATGGGGGATACTGTCAAATGCTTTTTGTTGTCAATCCATGCCATACTTAAACTCTTCCCCTTTTTACAGTTCTCCACTATGACTTTAATGACAAATGATCCTTTGTTCCATATGACTTTCTTTTATTGCCCTTTTGTTCTACTGCCATAATTGAGTTTTCTTCTAAATGACTATAGACTCTGTCGGCATCAGTTCTCATGTATAGTTTATATGTTGTTTGAAGACAAGTTATTGGTCAATAATTTTTAGGGTAGCTTGCAGGTTCACTCCCAAGTAGGAGCATTGTTTTTCCTTTTGTTAGCTAAGTTGGTGTCTGTTCTGGGTGCACATATAAATAGTTCTTTCTTATGGCTAAATTTTCATGCAAAGATGTTAATACTTTTAACCAGAAGTTAGGTACTGCATCTAGGTTTGGAGTTTTCCAATGTGAGGCTTTTCTTAACTTTGTTTCAATCTCTCTGGCTGTTACTTCATCCCATTTCATATCCTGTACCTTTAAACTTTTTATTCTTTCTTTTACTTCTTCTGTCCATTTAGCATCTTTGTCATGTTCCACAGGATCTTCATAGATAGTTCTCCAAAATGTATCTATTTCTTCTTTTTTTGGTGGTCTTTCAATTCCTGTTACCTTGTTTCCCATTTCTCTATAAAACTTTTATGAGTCATCAATAAGATGCTTATTTTGTAATTTTCTTTTATATTTATCATCGTATCTTCCAAGTTTTTCCGCCTGTGCTGAGATTTTTAGTTTGTCATTTGTGACAGTGCATGATAGATCCTGGCCTGTTCTAATACTACATGCTGCTTTTATCACATCTATCTTTCTTAGTATTTTTGTTGTTCTGTTCCCTCTTCTATAGTCTTCGACCAGTGACACTTCTTGTTTTAAATGCTTCTTAGTTTTCTCTGTTCGATACTTCCATGACGGTATTTGATTTCTCTCCTCCCTTTCCCTCACTACCCTGTGCTCTTGCAGTAGAACTTTATCAGTTATTAATTTAGCTGCACAGTAATATATCCTCTTTGCTACTATTATATCGCATGGATCTCTATGAACAGTCCTAATTACTGTGTTTATTTGTTTTATCAGACTTCTGACTTTTTAGGTTTCATTAATCTTCTGGAGTCTATTTCTTTCATTGATCTTGATATATCTGTCTATGTCTAGTAAATCAAGCTCTTCTCTTGACTCATTTTCCTAATCCCTTAATTCCTAATTCCCAATCTTCCCAGATCATATTATATTCTTTATGACTGTTGTTATTCTCCTTAAGGATCTGAATCCAAAATCCCATTCCTTCCTTATTTATTGAATTACTCCCTCTGCTTCATCATTGTCCCTTTCCACTTTGAATTGTAGCCTTATGCTTGTTATATACATAATAGCCTTAAGTGTATAGCTCTAAAATATCACTTAAGATCCGATCTTTCTAAACCTGTTTGTTCTGTTGGGAGGAACAAGTTGTCCCACTTGACACTTTCCCTCTTCCCCTCTCAAATAAAATCCTTCAACTCTTTACTAATTATTGTCCACAAGTTCTCCTCTCGTTGATCAAACTATGCCTGACCTGCATATAAAACTACAGGGACTAAAAAACATATTACTGCTTGTATCTTGCTATACATATCCATAGGCAAGAGCTTCCAGTTTCTCAGTTTTTATATTGTCATTTGTTTAGTCTTTTCTCACATATTCTTAGCTGCCATAACTGAATAATTTCTAACTCATACTCCTAAATACTTGATTTTAACATGCCCCCATAAATATGGGTATTGCTGGACTAATTCATGTGTGAGTACCATTTTGTAGCTACAGCCTTTGTTTTATCTTCATTAATTTTATATCCAGAAAAAAAACTGGAACTGTTTCAGAATATTCTGCAACACTGAGATGACTTTTTCTGGTTCCATCAGGTACAAATTAATAACATCTGCAAATGAAGCCAACTTTTCTTGAACACCATACCAATGAAATCCTTGAATTTCTGAGTCCCTTATTTTTTCTTTCCTGGTAGTTTTAAACATAATGCAAATAACAAAGGGGAAGAAGGACACCCCTTTTTGGTTCATTTTTACAGACAAAGTTTATCATAAAGGAACCCTCCCACTTTGATTTCTGCCTTCGATCTCTCATATATCTTTCTAATTAACCTTATTGTATCAGGAAATGCAAATGATTCCATTGCCCTACTTATAAAATCCCAGCCTACTCTATAAAATGTTTTCTCTGCATCAATACCCACCAAATAATAGCAGTATTTTCTTACATTCTGCTTCCCTTTGGATCATCAGTGTTCTATTAATGTTGTCAAATGTTTGCCTTCCCTTCACAAAACCACACTGATCCATATCTATCAACTATGGCATAACCGTTGCCATTCCTCTAGCTACTATAGACATAAACACTTTATAGTCATAGTTTATTATTGAAATGGGCCTATATGGAGCTGGATTACATGAGTCTTTACTGTCTTTAGGTATTACAGACACCACGGCTTTTTTCCAGGTTGCTGTTACCTCTTCTCATTTTAAAATGCTGTTAAACAAAATCTTCTAGATCTGTATCACTTTTCTTCCTGCCTAACTTCCAAACTTCCCCTGGAATATCATCTATTCCTGCAAACCTTCCTGTAGATTGGCTATACATCACCATTTATATATCATCTCCTCCTCTCTTAACAGTTAGTTGTTAACCCTCATCTACCTCTAACTTTGTCATATTTAAATCTTCCAAAAATATTTCCATTTGTGCTTTTTCTAGACTTCCCCACTTCTCTGCTTTATACAAATGTTCATAAAATTTATGAAATATCTCTAATACCTCTACATGACCTCTGGTAGTTTTTCTTGTTATAGGCTAAGTTTGGCAACAATCCTTTCTAGTTTCAGTTGACTAAGTCATTGTGCCAAAAGTTTTTGTGCTCTGTTTTTATTATCAAAAAGAAGTTATTTCTAAACTCATTCATATTATCCACTCTGCATTTGTGAGATTCCCCTTATTTTGGAATACGCTAACCTTTCTCAGCCCATCTAAATAATCATTATAACTTCTTAACCAGATCACTTTTTTATTTTACTTTTACTCCACTTTAATTTTTTCCCACTCACTAGGTATAACTTCTGAAGTACTTTCTATCTTAATTTTTAAGCTTCAAAATAGCAGTTTTAGGGTGAATATAAATACATGCCAGTGTAATCCTCATAGGATCATAGGTGCTGACTAGGATAATAACCACAAGGGCCTTTTTAAACCTAGCCATGAATCCCTGACAAGTTTTAATACCCTTGATAAGTGTAAGCATGGGCCTGGGAGATGAACCATTTATAGGTTACCTGTGTCCATTAGAGACATAGGTGCCAAACCAGGGATGAATTTCTGGTTTCCCATCCAATTGTCTAAGTTACACTTGAATTAGGGTACGGAGGAACTCTGCTTCACATGGATGGGTAGCCTGTTCCATAGGTGGGGTAGTCCCTGGGATACATATCTATCTCTCCATCAGTAGCCCTTACTACTACAATTCTGCCATTATTATCTTTCCTCCTCCTTTATTACTACTGGAGCTCCTTTAGCAATTAATGTACGCACTCATCTTTTCATTTGTCCCTAAAATTCTATAGAATATCCATTCTGAAATACTTTCTTTATCAAATTTACATGCTCAGTTCTTTCTAAATGTGCCTCCTTTAGCATTGTTATTTCTACTCTGCATTCTTAAAATAATTATTTCATTTTTGTCTATACCAGTGAAACAACTCGCATTCCAAGATTATGTGGAAACAGTCAATATTATGGGAAGAAGTATTTTCCCACCTGTTATACATACAGCTTTTATCTAATTCCAGCTTTTGTGATACATGCACTCAAAAATGTTTGGCAGGTTAATCTTTTATCATTTCTCTCAACTCAACTGTCCAGATTTCCACAGACTGTCCATATTTTTAACTCACACTTTTGGTCTGTTCCTCATAAAATTTGTGGTTTTCTGGCAAATCACTGAGGACTGGAGTCCCTAAAGGATTATAAACATTTAATTTTTGGATGTCATATCCCTCAGAAAATGCATGTTGATACAAAATTTGGTATTCTACCAAATTTTTAAGTTCATAAGTGCAATACTTAAAATATGTTCTATTCTTGGGCCTTTGTCTCCCATTATATTTTGATTTGTCCAGATGTTCTGAGCTAACAGGTGGAGGTATGCCTTTAAACATTTTTTTCTCATCATCAACATTGACCTATGTCACATTTTACAATACTTTTTCTTTTAATAAAAACCCTCAAAAATACCTATTAACTTAATACAAACACACATAACTATGTACATCTTCAAATAATGAAGTTTAAGGCTCCTAATAGGAACATTTGTGCCAAATAGGCAGCTGCTAAAACAGTCCTCAGTTATCCATGTTAAGACATGCTATTGCCTGTGCTTCTACTTATGCTACCTGGTGTCTGTTCTTTTTTAAATCTCTACTCCCCCTCCACCAACGTTAAAAATACTTACATACTTTCAGTAATCATTTAACTTTTAGCCTTGAAGAAACCCATGTCATTTCTTTTATTGCCCTATTATCATCTTGGCTCTATGGAAAAGTAAGAGAAAAGGGAAAAAAATATGTTCTACTTTTGCAGCCTGAAAGACAATATGAAACATTTATTGGAAAAGGAAAACTTTCATTATATTAAGTGATCTATATTTATTTGTTTCCACTTAAATGTGTTATTAGATTAAGCCACGGTTCTGAATCCAGACATTCGCCTATGCAAAAGCAAGAGAAAATATATCAGCTGTACATATATTATGATCTGTGTACTTTTACACCTTATTTCCCACCTCAACAACCCAATATTGTAGCGTATAAATGTAAACATGTTTTTATCTAGTTTTTATTTTCTTTTTGCACTGTAATGCCTGCATTTCTTAATATCATAAAAAAAAGAAGAAGAAGAAAGAAAGAGAAGAGGAAGAAAATTTATTTTAAGAACTTTTATCATATACAATTGTGAACCACTACACACACATTAATCAAAATATTTCTGGACAAGGTATACCCTAATGCTGTAGTCACTAAAACTGCTTTTTAGGACAATGTGGAATGGGGAAAGAGATATAAACCCCTTCTGGGTACAGGCATTCAAATGCAGACTTATTCTAACCAGTCTCACCAGGTGCAACACCTGTAAACAAAAGATCTAAAAAATTTTTACTATGGCTCTGGTATTAAAATATAACAGTGATTCCTACTTTATTAAACATGTAATTAGAAGAACTTGAATATTTTTAGATGGAATGAACACATTTTCCACAAATTAGGTGATGAATGTAATTTTGTTTATAAAATGGGTAAAAATTTGAAAGATATGTTAGAACATAATCACAATACCCTTATCAATACACAGAAGGCAAAGGGGACTCATAAATCTGGTGTGTGTTACCAGTGTAGCTATATTTTTGAGAAAGAATATTTAGATCTTCACAGCTACTGTTTTGCTCAAGTTTATTTCATTGAGGGTAGTTGTTCTTCAAAGGGTGTGATTTTCCTGGGAAGCTGCTCCAGCTGCAGTGGTTTCTATAAAGGAAAATCAGAAAGACCCCTTTGTAAATGAATCTATGAACACTGTTATGATGTTTTGAAAAACAACAGCGCCAATGCATTTGGTTTGTGCTGATTTTTCAAAAGTTTACTTTGGTATTGTTGAAGTAGTGACACTCTATGAAAGAGGGGGACACTGGGAGACATGGATGAATATAGGGAATTGATATGGCAGCTAAAACTGAACACTTCTTCCCCTCCTGTTTTAAATTATCACATTTCATTCAACTCAGTTTTAAAGTTAAGGGCGACAAAGCTCCAAGTAATTTTTATAAACAAATGTTGAGATTGTCTTGCTTCTGGCTTTAGACAGTTGATTCACATATGATTTTATTATTATTCTGTTACTGTGTGTTTTTTTTTTCATTTTTTGTTTTTTAATTCTTTGTATTATATTACATAATGTAGATTTGTTTTGGTTCAGCAATAACATATTTTTAAACAATGCATTTTTTAATTATGCAATCTTTAATGTATCTACTTTGTATTGTTTTGGTTTGGTTTTTCAACAAAGTTTGTAAGTATGTTTATTTCTGTTGGCCCTTTACATTTTTTTTTACCTGGTTAGTCGCATGACACTTTGTATCTAGTTGGTCATGTGACATAGGCATCTATTTAACAAAGCTATTTTGATTAAAACAGTTTTGGTTTGATGAATTCCGTTTGAATGTATGGGATGAAAGCACTTAACCTACTGTTTTTATTTTACTCAAGGAATAAATTACTGTAAATTCTCAACAGGTAGTTTGACATAATTTGTTTTCCCTGCAAGCATCAAACACTACATGTGCTTTTAGCATATTTTATGGGTAGCGCGAGCAGACACTCTGAGTTTTGGTTTTGGTTACCTCTATCTGTTTGTGCAGTCATTTGCAACATGAGACTTTGTGTGTGTGTGTGTGTGTGTGTGTGTGTGTGTGTGTGTGTGTGTGTGTGTGTGTGTGTGTGTGTGTCTGTGTGCATGTGTGAATCATACCTCTCAACCTCTTACAGCAAAAAATCTGCACAAAGCCCAAAATAATAGGAGGTCAAGCACCAAAAAAATAGGGATAGATTTTAAATATTGTTTTTATAAACTTAGAAAGTTGATAAAATAACAGGTTTATCATTAGCATGCATTTTTTGAAGGAACTGAAGTCTGAAACTGAAATGTCTCTCATTATTTCGTGACTTCAGTCCACAATAATTTGCTAGAAAAATCACAAATTATATAAGGAATATATCAAAAATATAAGAAAAAAATCTGGACATTCTTTGAAAACCTCAACAATTGAGAAGTATGTGTGTGGGTGTGCATGAACACTAACATACATAAGTGCATATGTACGTATGTACATGTGTTTTTGAAGATGGTAGCAATAAGAGGAAGAAGAAGAGGATGGATACAAGAAGGCTTTATTACCAATAACTTTTTTCATTCATCAGTGGTAAGAACCAGTGTCATATTTATCTACAGATAATTATTAAATTCCTCAGCAGTACAAAGTCTCAAACTCTGCTACCACTCCTGAAACTACAAACAGGGTGGAAATGCAGTCTGCTTCCTATTTCTCCCAGTTCAAACCTAAATCTTTCATTAAGCATCCTGTTCCTCAGTGTATGCATTTGCTTTTGATGTAGTCCTTTAAAAAAGTTTTTTTTAAGAATTTAGAAAGATAATATCTGCTTCCTTCTCAGTTCCTGAATCAGTATTTTGGAAAAGTTACTACATTTATGTGCTAAGATAATTTCACAGTCCTTGTCTAATGGTGTATAAGCTTATTTCTAAATATAATGTTTCAAGAATAATAGAACCCGCTGTGCTTTATTGTATATTCTGACATTCGTGACATGCTGTTTTGTTAGCTCATAAAACAACAGTTGTGGACTCAATTTAAGATCAACACCAGAAACTGGTACCATGTAATATTAAAGCAGATGAATTTGCACCATCTACGTTAGACAAAAGAAATGTAGTATAAAAAGGGCAGTTAGTTTTGTGCTTCTAGAGACCTGGAATTTTTCCTAAAACACTACTTTGTTTACATCTAAAAGCATATTTATGATAGCAAAATATGACATACTACTGTGTTTTCTGCATGGTGCTAGATAACAGCCCGAGGCACTATCACAGCTGGTTCAATTATTGGCCCTCTGTACCACTCCTCAGATTTGGATACTCTCAGTTTTCTGATGTGGTACTCCTAAAGAGGAGTGCCAGGTCTTAAACTTCTCATGCTGTATGTACTCGAGGAGGAAAAAATTAAAAAAAAGAGGTGATTGCTTCCCATAACACCTGGCACCCAGGATGGCTCCCCCCTTCACCTCATCCTACAGAGGTTGCACTGCTTTAGGAAATGTCAGGGCCATCAGTGAGCTCTGCTGAATACTTCACTTCTTAACAATGACAATTCTGCCTTCTACAGATACAGAGAGTGCCTTTCACTTTGTCAACAGTTACAGCGTAATCCCAAAACAAA